>NC_091744.1:60419416-60704416 GCF_043380555.1 Nothobranchius furzeri | reverse complement strand
CATCTGGATCCAGAGAAGGCTTCTTAAGTGAAGGTTTGATTACGGCAACCTTAAAATCCTGTGGTACGTATCCATTTATTAGGGATAGATTGATTATATCTAGAATGGCAGCAGTAACCAAAGGAAATGCATCTTTAAATAATTTGATTGGGATTGGATCTAAAATGCAAGTTGAAGCTTTAGATGAAGCTAATATTTTTGATAACTCTGAAAGCTCAACTCAAACACAGTTGAGGTTCTACAGTTACCTCTGATGCTGCCTCACTTACTGAGGAAGAAGAAATCACATTAGGGAGGATGCTAAAGATTTTGCTTCTAATAGAATTAATTTTTTACTTGTGAAAAATCCCATAAAGTCGTTACTGCTGAGGGCTAAGGGAATAGATGGTTTAGAGCTATGATTCTATGTAAGTTTGGCAACTGTACTGAAAATAAATTTAGGATTATTCTTATTCTCCTCAATTAACGCTGAGAAATAAGCAGTTCTAGTTTGTCTAAGCTTATTTTTATAAAGCACCAGACAATTTTTCCTGGATAAGTAGGACTCCTCATGGTACGTAGAGCGCCATGTTCTCTCCAATTTTCTAGAGTTTTGTTTTAAAGCTTGTAAATGAGAATCAAACCAGGGAGCCAACTTCCTGTCCCTAATTACCTTCAGATAGAGACCGACTATAGTGAAATTTACTTTTATGTCTCGAGAACTCAGTTATAAAAAACTCAAAGGTTATCAGAAACTGGTCCGAGAGGACTGAATTATGTGGAAAGATCATTATTTCCTCACACTCTATGCCATAAGTCAGCACAAGGTCTAATGTATGATGGCAGGAGTGGGTGGAGCTATGTATTCTTTGAGTAAAACCAATTGAGTCTGAGATATTACTAAAGGCTACATTGAGGCAATCATTTTCAATGTCCACATGAATGTTGAAATCCCCCACTACAATGACCTTATCAGTATTTAGCACCAAATCAGATAAAAAAATCTGAGATTTGATCCAAAAACTCAGAGTAAGGGCCTGGTGGATGATATAAAACTACAAACAAGGGCGGTTTTACAGTTTTGCTATCTGCATTAGGAAAACTAAGAATAAGATGTTCGAACAAACGGTAGCTATTAATTGGTAAGGGATTGATCAATAAGTCCGAATGAAAAATGGTTGTTACTCCTCCTCCTCGCCCTGCACTTCGAGCAATATGATGATTTAAATAATTAGAAGGAGTCGACTCGTTTAAACTAACTCTTGCTGAAGCCAGGATTCTGTGAGAGAGAGCAAATACATCTGATTGTCACAAATCAAGTCATTAACTAACAAAGTCTTAGAAAAAATAGACCTAATGTTCAATAACCCACATTTAACTTTTCTAATTTTCTGCTCAGTTGAATTTGTTCTAATATTTATGAGATTTCCATGATTTGCTTTATTAAGCCTCATATTTGATCTGTGTGACTTTGGCCGTGGGCAGGAAACTGTCTCTATGGGGTAGTGGGTGGGTAACAGTGCAGAAGCTGCAGAGGGGTCTGTTAAACTACGACTCTGCTTCCTGGTCTGGACCCTGGGTTGTCATGGAGGACTAATAAAACTGGCCATGTTCCTAGAAAGAAGAGCTGCTCCATCTAAAGAGGGATGGATGTTGTCTCTTTGCATCAGACCAGGTTTTCCCCAAAAAGTTTTTCAATTATCAATGTAGTCCACGTTGTTTTCAGGACACCACCTAGACAACCAGCGGTTGAAGGACAGCATGTGGCTAAACATGTCGTCACTGGTCCGATCAGGCAGGGGGCCAGAGAAAATTACGGAGCCCGACATTGTTTTGGCAAACTTACACATCGAAGCAACATCAATTTTAGTGACCTCCGATTGGCGTAACCAGGTGTTGTTACCGCCAGCGTGAATAACAATCTTACTGTATTTACACTTATCCTTAGCCAGCAGTTTCAGGTAAGATTTAATGTCGCCCGCTCTGGCCCCAGGTAAACATTTAACTATGGTTGCTGGAGTCTCTAATGCCACGTTTCTGACTATGGAGCTGCCATTGATAAGAGTTTGCTTGTCAGTGGGTGCGTCACTGAGCGGGGAAAATCTGTTAGAAACGTGGACGGGTTGGTGGTTGCCCACGGGCTCGGTTCTAAGCTTCCTGCGTACTTTCACCCAGCCGGCCTGAGGTCCCGGCTGCTCGGGTTCTGCTAGAGCATTGCTACGGGGTGGTTTTGAGCTAGTTAGCCACGCGCTAGCTAAGTAACTATGGCTGTTTACGGGCTTTTCAACAGCGCAGAGCCGGGCCTCCAATTCTGACACCCTCGCCTCCAAAGCTACAAAAATGCTACATTTATTACACGTACCATTATCACTAAAGGAGGCAGAGGAGTAACTAAACGTCTGAAACAGAGAGCAAGAGATAGGAGATGGAGAAGCAGAGGTAGAAATAGCCATAGCCGTGCTGAGGCTAAGCTAACTCGACGAGCAAACTGTTCAACACCAAATAAACTGCGTGCAAACTCAAATGGTTCCCTAAAAGCTAGGTGGAACAACAGAAAATGTGTGTTTTTGCGTGCTTATGTGCTACAATAACTCAGAGATATCCTGGTACAGAGAAATTAAATCAGTTTTAGCAAGCCACAAACACCAAACAGCTACACTTAGTGCAACACTGAAAACAGGAAACAGGAAACGCCTTACCGCCAGGGAGCGTCAGCAGTCGAAGAAGCCAGCGCTGTGATGCTGATGTTCAGAATCACAGGGGTGATAGAGCCTACTGGTCCCTGTATAGGCCACAGTACGAAGGTAACCAGTCTATGATGGTGTCAGGACAGAACACATAATATAGACAACCATGTTATCACCCACATTTAAGAAAATTTTGATTTACTAATTGGATTACTTTACATGTTATGTGATTTATTTCCAAAGTTAGTGGTACTCCAGACCTTAGTGGGATAGAACTGAAGGGTAGATGTAGATCTTCTTCTCCGATAATGCTTTGTAAATGATGTGTACATAGCTCCTTTTAGTTTTGTGATTGTATCATCGGCCTGCTCGGGGACTACAAGTGGAAATTAGCAGAGATGGGAATTTTGACATCAACTAGTCATCTCCTTGCTGTGTTTTTCTTCAGTTCAGCAACTAAACCAGATGATTTCAATCAGCACAGAAAATGATCCTTGTTCAGGTGCTGAGCAGAACAAAATCATAGCATTGAGAGGACTTGTTGATCTCACAATTCCCATCTCTGGACATTAGCATCTTTGCTATTACCTGGTACAATACATCTTTCCTATATTGTTAATGTTAAATTGTACATGGTCCCTACTTCTACTTCTACTCTACTCTACTCTACTCTACTCTACTCTACTCTACTCTACCCTATTCCAACAAAGACCCACGAGATGCTCTAGCAAAGATACAGTACTTATAAACAGATTCTTTCTATCTTGATTGCCAAATATAAGTCATACAGAAAACGTAAAAAACATGCTGTGACATTTCACACCAGATATATGATGTTGTATTAGTTTTTAAAGTGGTTCCTCACATTTCAGCTAAATTACATTTCCTATTGTTACCCCATACCTCTCACTTAGATTCCAAGTGTCTCCATGGCCCATAATTACAAGCCATTATCTGAAGGCACAAACTGCAGGGGTAGGGCTAATTGGTAGGGGCAAAGGCTGATCTGGGATCCACCCTTTAAATTAAGGGCCAGAAACATGCTGGAAAACTAGAGATGTTGGTAACATTAGAAGATAGGATTCAACCTTAGAATCTCAAGTTGATTTATTATGCATGTTTTACCTTCTTGTTACAGTGCTGACCGCCACTCCTAGCAAATTAGGAAAGCACATTAAAATACAAAGAACCATTCACCCATTCACACACCACTAGTGATGAGTTACACAGTAGCCACAGCTGCCCTTGGGCACACTAATAGACGCAAAGTTGTCAAACACCGGCACCACTGACCACCACCAGCAGGTAAGAACGGTTATGTGTCTTGTCCATGGACACGACACAGCTGGAGCCTAGGATTGAATCGGCTACACATCACCGTCACCCCATTCGTCGTATGTGTGAAAAAGGGAGGAACCCGCTTTAAAAGAAAAGCCCTGAAGCACATGTGAATGTGAACAGCTGATGGAAACAAACTACAAGTTCTCTCTAATGACAAACTGTAAATTTCTTTGAAAGAGGTGCAGAAAGAAAGAATTATTGAGAAGGGGGAAACAAAAGAAAACCAAGTAGTACAAATATAAGTTTGAGATTAAATTTCTTCCTTACTGAAATTAAAACAACAACAACAACAACAACAACACAGCAATATATTGAAAAATATGCAGAAACGTGAGAACAGAACAAATAGCTTCAGAATACACAGACATAGAAAATTCACTGTGCAAGGATTGATTTAAAGAGTAAAAACTAATATCTACATACTGTATATGTCTACAAACTATAATAACAAAGTATAACACAAATTGGGAGGAAGATGCTACATTTATTACCACTTGAGCTGACATATATTGTAGATCTTAGCAGTCAGGTGCTGAAGAAGTTTTCTGAATCAGTTGCTGCAACAGCAGGGCTGTAGCAGCCTATCAGGAAATGTGTTTCACAGTTAATCCAGTGTTAAGTAGAACCATTTTCTTCACCACTGTGTAAAACATGTCCATCCTGCAGCCAACAGCAGAGCCAACCTTAATCATACGTTTGTTCAGTCTCTGGTGCTGCTATAGCTCCAACCCTAACCTAGTATACAGCAACAGCAGACTGCTGCACTCCTGAGTCTCCCTAAGGAGACCTAAAAATAATCTTGTTGTTGTAAAGCTGTCGTTCTTAAATCAATAACCGTCTCGCTGGACTTAAATATTAAGTGATTCAGTCTAGCCTGCTCCACACGGTTATCCACTAATGTTCTGTCATGCTTATCTACAGTAATCAGTTTCCCTTTGGGATTAATAAAGTATTTTTGAATTGAATTGAATTGAATTGAATTTCTATTTGGGCTTTGAGTCAGCTCGGGTAAAACCACAAAAGTACAAGTGAACAACGCTTTGTTGGAAATCAGGGATGGTGGTCTATATTGTTTCATTACAATGGCTGATATGTGGCTCTAGATCATCTCAGGAGGCCGTGGTTGAGGTAAACTCTTGATATGGAGCCATGAGAGGAACATATACAACATGAAAGGTGATTCTTTTTGGA
This sequence comes from Nothobranchius furzeri, assembly GCF_043380555.1. NCBI lineage: Eukaryota > Metazoa > Chordata > Actinopteri > Cyprinodontiformes > Nothobranchiidae > Nothobranchius > Nothobranchius furzeri. Next base: position 60,699,218 of record NC_091744.1, on the reverse strand, counting down.
AATGGTTGTGTCAAAATGAAAGAGCGGCATTCTTTTTCAACCAGCCCCTCTGCCTTCTCATTCCTCCGCTGATGTATGGCTTTGGTTTCAGAAATGAGCTGCTCCCTGCAACAAGCTTCCTGACAATTACAGAGTGCTCTCTTACAAACCTACAGGTTGAGGAGCTCAGAGCAGATGCTGCTGCTCTTGCTGGTCCTTCTCTTACAGATGGGTAAACACGATTTGATGTGTTGTTGCACACTTTTGCAACAAGGGTTGTGTTTTTGTATTTACACTTGCAAGATGAATGCCCCGACCGTGTGTGTATGCTTGAATGCACATATTGATATATGAGTGAAGACTCTGCTCTTCTTTTGTGAAAGTCCTAATTTGTGGCACATGCTTGTCACAGCTTTACAGGTTACTTCCAGAGGACCTTCAGAAATCTCACACGTTCCAAACCCGAGGCTGAGTGTGACAGTCTTTCTAGGAAGGTGACAGACATGCTTGTTTGAACTCCAGAGTGCTTGTTACCTCAGCGTGTTTTAGTTAAGTGTGTTTGTGCCCTTTTCAGAAGAGGCTAATTGGACGTGAATGCGACCTCCCAGGTGCCTCTGGATCTTTTAGTCCCGGAGTTAACACACACTCAAATATATGCACACTCACACTTCACACACACATACATCACCTGACACAGATGTTTTCTTTTCTTCTCTACTGACCCCTTTCCTCCTTTTTCTTTTCCTCCTCCCACATCATCTTGTCAGGCCACACAAAATGGCTGTTAACCTAGGCTGTCAGCAGGGATATTGGAGTGCCTCAGAGGCTTACACAGCCTTTGGTCCTCTGTGACAGACAGTCCCCCTTGTGTGTGACAGGTCCGTGGGTCCTGCTGCCTGGTTGCTCTGTGTTGGTCTCTGTGAGGCTTTGGCAGTTTCCCATTAGAGGGCAAAGGGGGATGGGAAACCATATAGAAGGGATGCTCGAGTCTAGGTTAATGGTTCCTAAGTTACTGTGTGTGTGTGTGTGTGTGTGTTGGGGGGGGGGGGGGGGGGGCATGGAAAAGACCCTCACTCAGACAGAGTTTTACATAATTTTTTTACATAGAGATACAGCTCAGGTGTGAGTATTGCTAAATGATTCAGTATTTTTTTGTCACTCATTCATAAAATGAAACTCATGCATTATATTGATGCATTATGCATAGTGTTAAATATGTCATGCTTTTATTTCTTGTAATTTTGATGATTATGGGCTGTAAGTTTTGGTCCAAATGGGACAATTGTGATGTGGTGAAAGATGACATAAAGTTAGTTGGTGGGAGGGTAGTGGATGCAGAAGACGAGACTAAATGAAGACAGATGTGTGTCAACGCATTAAGTGAAAAGCCCAAAGACAAAGAAGAATGGCTTAGAGATCAAGAAACCCAGAAATTAGTGTCTCAGAAAAGAAAGAAATTGCAGAGAATGTTAAATATTGAAAACTCTTAGTTTCGATAATCAGCTAGTTATCCCACGTTTCCTGGTCCCCCAAATGATATGGTTCAGTAGAATACACAATCATGCTGAAGACAGTCATTGTCCCCTAAATACAAAAGGTCAGTGTTAAAGAAGCTGCTTGTTCACAGAGTTTTGCATCCAAGCATATAGGAAGCTGAGTGAAAGGATAAAGTGTGATAGGAAAAGGTGCACCGACATCAAGAGAAACCGCAGCCTTGAGAGGTTTGTCAACATAAATCCAATCAAAAGTTTAAATCCATTTTAAACAACTCTGAAACCAGATACAAGGTCAGAAGCATCTTACCTGGGCTGTGGGGAAAATAACTGGACTCAGTGCTCTAAATTCCTCTTCAGATGTGACTAAAGTCTGAGAGTCATTTGAAGATCATGGCCCAAGATTTTGGAAGAAGAGTCGAGACTCAATAAATCAATAAATCAATCAATCAATCAATCAGTCAATCAATCAATCAATCAATCAATCAAAGCTTTATTTATAAAGCGCCTTCTGCAACCCTGTCAGGAAGCCCAAGGCGCTGAACATGGTACAGTAGAAGAGAGAGTCACAGAACCCATCAAGTCAACAATCTACTAGGACATTTTAGAGCACCTCCTGCTTCCTTCTGCCTATAAGCATTATGAAGATGTTCATTTCATATTCAAGCAGGATGTGGCGCCTACCCACACTGCCAAAGGTACCAAGAGCTGTTTTAATGCCCTGGGTGTTACTCAGCTTGAGCAAGGCAGCAAACTGGTCCAACCTGAACGTGTCACCATTCTCAACAATACAGGTGACCTGGAGTCTGCTATCATAGCTCCCTGGGCTTCCATCACATCTCAGCAGTGTCATGGGCTGTTGGCCTCCATGCCACATTGATGCAGTAGTAGTAGTAGCAAAAGGAGGCCCAAACAAGTACTGATGCATTGAATGATACATGTCCTGGACTTTTATAGATCTTTTCAGTCTGAAGCACTGCAGTATAAATTAACAAACTTTTCAGAAGCCAGAAATTCCTGCTTAAGATACTTTTTGTCACTGTTATTGTGTAATATTCAATTTTTCTGAGACACAGAATTTGGGATTTTATTATATGTAAGCAACATCATCATTGGAATGATTTTCAAAAGGCTTGACATATGTGTAATAATTATAACACGAGTTTCACTATAAAAAATGAACTTTTTTCACAACAATCTAATTGTCGTAGCTATACATGTAATTGCGCAAGCTAGAAATCTTTATAGTTACTCAACCAGTTAAGATCGACATCTGTATTCATGCAGTTTGAAGGCTTTTGCCGTTCGTGTGGAGCTTTCATCACCAAGCCTCTAAAGTGATCCCTTCTGTTATTCTGTAGCTTAAACTCCAACATAATAACCAGCATCTGCAGTTTACTTTTACAGAGACGTCAGAAAAAATGAGCCAAGCAAGTTTCAAAGATAATGGTAATGTTTTTAAGAGTGTGTGTAGTTCCTAACACCTGCTTGTAGTTGTGCACAGAATTAACACCTCACCATTAAACCCTTTGGTGTGTTTAACAAAGATGGAAACCAGGCCAGAGCTGAAGAGGCAGTGGGGGGTTTTAGTATGACTCAACACTTTTTGCAGGTGCTTCCCTAAGTAAATGACTCCAAGTTACGTTTTAATTTATTTGCATGAGAAGATGGTCAGAACAGCTATGTGCTTAATGGCTAACTCATACTAGTCAGACCTGTTCTTTGTTGTCCTATTGCATTTAGGAGATGTGAACAAGAAAATAACAGTTACAATGTGTAGTTTTTAACCGTTTATCTCTGGAAATAATCATTGAAATGTTGAAAATGTATGAAATGATGCCCAGTTGTTGAAAAATACTGGCAGCTTTGAAACACACAACCATAAAAATATGGTCTAAATACCATGGGAGTGGCTCTAAGTCTCTGAGCTGCGCCATGTTAGATGCAATGTTTTCTACTATGTCAGCCCATGAGGACAAAACACATTTACTGATTTGCAACAAGCAGTTACAACACGTTCACCATTCATAAACATTGTTGTTTTACCTATTTACCTTTTTGCTCATTGCTGGTGATGAAAGGAAGTCTGATGTTCTTGCCATTTTGATGGAGGTTTCTCTCCCAGGGTTTTTTGACCCTAATGGCCATCTGTTGGTCACGTCTTACTCAAACACAAAAATTCTGCTTGTTTGCAACAATTTAGGTATTTACTGCCCCCTATCACCAGGAAAAAACACACACAGTCAAAGCAAAATCTTTTAAAAAGAGCTTCATTTAAGGATGGTGTTCTTTTCTTTCACGGGGTTAATTCTTTTATCTTTTTCCATTAGATCTGCTTGGCTAGATATTAGAAACTTTCTTTGAAGGTATTTGCCAGACCCTGCATTAAAATTGTAGAAATGCAGTATAACTACACTTTACCATCAATATAAATATGAACTGGGTTCAGTTTTTCATTTTATTAAGGACTTTTGTCATAAATCATTACAGAAAATCCAAATTCCCTCCTCCAGAGAGTGAAGATCTGTGCTCCGCATACGTCCCTCCATAATGTAAAACAAGGTGTTGCTAGTTGTTAGGGATTTTATCAGTAACCCAATACCTGCAACTAGAGAGAAAGGAGACAATCTAAGCAGACAAGTCACACAATTGCAATCAGGGGCAGAAGCTCAAGGCAACTGCCAAGAAAATCTGCCCTGAGAGTTTATTTATAACACGAGATGAGAAAAGAACAGAAGGTGTGTGTGTAGAAGTGTATGTGTATGTGTGAATGGCTACAGGAATGTGTGGGTGTGTCTGAATAAATGAGAATGCATTCTGGCATAGAGTAATACATGATACATTCAATTGATAGGATCAATGATCAAGAAATAATAAACATAAAATTTCAATAACACTAATATTGTGGATAACTGTATTTTGTTTACTTTCGTGCTCTTAATTATTATAGAAAATGGTGTTTGCAGGAACACCAGAGGCGGGGTCTGTGTTCTAGAGCTGTTTCAGCAGAGCTCCTTGTGAAACGTCACCCGCTGCCAGCGCTTAGACTGGATGTTGGTTTCTTTTTTTCCCGTGCCAGTCAAAAACATCAGATTTCTTTGAATTCCAGCCATGAAAATCCAAAAATCTTTTTCATCTGAGGTTTTAATGCTTCTTTACACACGCGATTCAAAGGAATTTTGCCTCGGGCCAATATCTTTAACATCCTAGCTTCTTAAAATAAATTGTGATTTTGTGAAATCTGATTTTATTAGCAGGTGAAATGATAAAAACATAATTACACATCTCTAAGATATTACAACTGTTAAACTTTTATGCCCATTGGAGGTGGAGGCAAAAATAAGTAGACACACTGCAGGTTCACAAACTGCATGCTTTAACTTTAGTTACAGACCCGTGCATCTGAGAAGACACAGAGCTGAGCAGGGAAAGGGAGTTCCTGACGTCAAGCTAGTAATGAAGTTTGTTCTCCTTGTTATCACAACTCTAGGGTTTCCTTATCGCGGTGCCACAGCTCGCCGGGCCGGTGTGCCCGGACGGCGGGCTGCGCACCCAGACAGACGCCGTCTTGTCCTGCATTCTTTCAGTCAGCAGGACCCTCTGAGATCTTAGTCACTGAGAAGGGGATTTGGTTACACACAAAGAGAAATGTGCCTGTTGGGATTTGCTTAAGAGAGCAGTGTTAGTACTTCTTGGCAAAAGTAGCTTGGTGCGTTGAATGTTTGACACAAAGTGCCATATTTGCTTTGTCTCCTTGAGTCTGAGGGATGGATTCTTTCTATCTTATATTGTGTTTGCAGTCTGAGCCAACATTAGGAAAAACGTGTCTTTGTTGATCTTTTTTAGGATTTTTCAGGTGATAACTCGAGTCATAATGTTTTGATTAAAACCGTTTAGGTTTCTGAAGATTTTTTAATATACTATTAAATGCATTTTTATTCTCATCACTTTAAAGTTTTAAAATCATTTACAGTACAGAGCATACTTGTTGTCCTAACCTTTTTATTAAAAAGTACACCAAATGCATCAAAAATGTAGCTGAATTATAGAAACATGCTACACACTTCTGTACATATTTTTTAATGTAGTCACTTATCTTGTGCTGGCTCCAGTTTTAAACTTTATAGCTTGTTTATGCATTTTTCTGACAGTTTTCAACCGATGGAAGACATTTCCTCAATGTCAAAATGAACCAAAATAAGTATTTTAGCTGCAAAGAGAAAAGCAACTGTGCTTGATGTTATTTGATGTTACACACAATGATTTTAAGCACCATCTGCATGTGTCTTTGTGTGTATTTGCATGCAGTATTGCAGGCATGGAATGTGTGTGAACAAGGAGTTGGACATGCAACCGGTCCACGGACAGTGGGGTCCTTGGGGACCATACAGTATTTGCTCCAGGTCCTGTGGTGGAGGAACAAGGAGCACCACTAGAGACTGCAACAAGCCTGAGTAAGAAAAAAATCACTTCTGACCAATAAAACACATGGAGTATCTAAAATGTATAAGACTGACTTGGATCTGGTCCTGCACTAGGCCCAGAAATGGCGGTAAGTTCTGTGTAGGCCGCCGGATGAAGTTCCGCTCATGCAACACTGAGCCGTGCCCGCGAGGAAGGAAGGATTTTCGCGAAGAGCAGTGCTCTCAGTTCGATGGCAAGCACTTCAATATCAATGGTCTACCTCCCTCCGTCCGCTGGACCCCCAAGTACAGTGGTGGTGAGTTCACTGACATGAAGTCTCTTATTATTATTGATCAGAAAATAAATCTGACACACACCAATAATCTGAAAGTACACAAAAAGGTTTGGAGCCAATCCCAAGTATATGAAATGTAATTGTCACAGGTTCAAATGGCTTTTGTAATTAAATTCTTCTCAAGAGTCAATATTTTAAGTGTTGCTTCTTTTTTTTCTAACATCTCCATCTTCACCAATCAACTTCTGAGCCAAATCCTGATTGATGGCAGCTCATTCCTGCATAATCAATACTTGGACTTTGTCAGACCTTTAGGGTTTTGTTTGACCACCTGCCACTTGAGGATTGGTGACAAGCTCTCAATGGGATTATTGTCTGTGGCATTTCCTGCAACCGGACCCACGTTTTCATGTTTTGTTTATCTTTTCTTCTCCAGTTTCTTCTTGAAGGTTTAAGCAGTGGAAGAATAGATTTGTGCAAGACCGTATTGTTTAGCTACAGAGAGAGCTCACCAACCTTTCCTCTGGTGGTGCACGTTTTTCTTTATATTGAATAAAAAGTGTGTTTCATCTTTTTCTTCACCAGTTCCAGTAATCATTCATATATTAAACAGAAGTTGAATCCTCTTTTAGTGCCTGTATGAGATTACACCATTTATGTTTCACATTCATTCTCCTTTGCTGCAGATTTCTGACAGCTCAGTAATTGCTAAAGCTGCTTCGTAAGATGCGAGTAATCCTTTTGTTGAAGACAACATTACCATTAAAGCTGCATGGACCCTTTACACAGCTGTAGCTTGGTTGCTATTGAGCTAGCCAGGCTGCAAGATTACCATCTGGCAAATTTACTTCAAGTGATTCATTCATTTAGTTGATTCTATACAGGCAAACAAGCCAAGCCCCGGAGTCAGTACACTGTCTGTTATATTTTCATCCAAACACCAGGCTAAAGTTGGGCTGTTAAATCACTGAGCTAAGGTTTCATAAATAAATTAATAATTGTGGATAAGGTTTTACCAGATTTGTGAACCTAAGTAAGTCCCAGCCATGTCTTTGTTCTGACAGTTTAGATTTGCTTTGTTTTATCGGCTTGATGAACCATTCCTGCTTCCTTGTTTTTATTTTCTGTGCAGTTCTAATGAAGGATCGCTGTAAGCTCTTCTGCCGGGTCGCCGGCACTATGGCTTACTATCCGCTCAAGGACCGCGTCATTGATGGCACCCCGTGTGGTCCAGACACTTACGACATCTGCGTTCAAGGCCTTTGCAGGGTATGTCTGCATGTTTATGCTTCCTCTGCTGAGTGCTGCACACAAGCTTCAGCACAGTTCACTTACTGCCATGCTTATTGCCATGTAATGCAGAGTCTAATTTATTATTCCATGCACATTTTAGCCATTACAGCTGAGTTCAGTTAGATTCAGCATTCTTGGTCAACCTTTATTTTTAGTTATGAGTTGTCACTGCAGGAGATGAGGAAGTTTGTGGGTCAAACATTCACAAAACATTCAAACGCATCCTTTTTAAGTACACAGTGACACACAAACATTCAGAGAAACATGAAGTTTATACTTTCTGTTTTTGTGTCTTTTTAGCAAGCAGGCTGTGACCATGTGCTTAACTCAAAGGCCAGACATGATAAGTGTGGAGTGTGTGGAGGAGACAACTCATCGTGTAAGACTCTGGCAGGGACCTTCAACGACGCTCAGTATGGTGAGTCCCAAATCAGATTACACGAGTTGCTAGAATACACACATGAAGTTAGCAGCTTTGGTGGATAATTTCACATCAAACATAGACAAGTTCAGATGTTAAACACTTATGTGGCATCTGAACATTTCAAGCCACAACACACACATTTAGGCAACTCTGGGGCCAATCTATGTCACAGCTTTAGAAGCCGATTAACAGTGTCATTTTTGTCGGTTCCGCTAACTCAAACGTAGCATCGTCATCTTCCTCAGTGCAGTGGTTTGGTGAGGGCTGACTGCTAAATGCGTCCAATCCTTTCTAAGTCTGGCCAACGACACAGTAGATGCATTAGCATAAAAAAGTTCTGGGTGCAGCTTCCCAAGTGTTTGCACAGAGTTTGACACTGAGTGTTTGCGTCTCTACCCATTAGCTTTCTTCTATTGGAAGCAAAGTGTTTTTGACTGTATGGAAACAAACCAGGCACTGACATTACCTCTGGAAATCTGGATTAAACTTAAGAAGGTGGAAAACAAGCGGGCTTGCAGGCAGGGCAGGAAATCCTTCCGTTCCTGGATCTGGGCTTGCCTTTTTGCCATTCATGCTTTGTTCTTTTTGTTCAACACTTCTTAATGTCTTAGTGTATTGTCTACATGGCTCACTTCAATCAATTTCCCTCTGGGATTAATAAAGTATTTTTGAATTGAATTTGAATTAGTCTCTGTGCTTAACTTGTAGAGAAACGTGCGTTCACAGGTGGAAGTTAAAGGCACGGTCTGAGATTTATCTCAGGAACACTTGCTTGAAATGCTCTTCACACATACCAATGGCAACCAATAAATAACATGTTTTGTCATTACAAATGAAAAATTTTTGCTAACTTTCTAAATGGCTAAATCCTGGAACACCTCATCCAATCCAGCGCTGGCCCACTATGTGATTGGGTGACGGTGGCACAGGAGTTAAGTGCTTGCCCCGTAATCGGAAGGTTGCGGGTTTGAGCCCTACTCAGTTTGTCACTGTCATTGTGTCCTTGGGCAAGACACGTAACCTCCCTTGCCTTCTGGTGGGGGTCAGAGGGACCGGTGGTGCCAGTGCTCGGCAGCCTCACCTCTGTCACTGCGTCCCTGGACAGCTGTGGCTACATGTTTATGTTTATTTATTTAGCAGACGCTTTTATCCAAAGCGACTTACAATTTCTAACCTATAGGGCATGTTGTGATCTGTGGGGGAAACCGGAGTACCCGGAGGAAACCCACGCATGCATGGGGAGAATATGCAACTCCACGCAGAAAGGCCGCAGCCGAGTTTTTTTGAACCTGCAACCTTCGTGCTGCGAGGCAACAGTGCTAACAACTGCGCCACCATGCATCGTAGCTCATCCCCACCAGGGTGAAGGGGTGAATGATTGTGTTGTGAATCACCTTGGGGGGTTGCAGGACTCTAGAAGGCGCTATATCAAATACAGACCATTTACCATTGGATCATAACGCATCCATCAAACTGCCCCTCCTAACATTTGTCACCCTGCTGCACAAAAACACCCTTGATGTGCAGAAATGCAGCTGAACTGCCTAGTGCCATGGACAGTATTGTCCAGTTCTGATTACAAATCTCATTTAAATATGTGAATCACTTGTTTAATCAAAACCTTTGCTGTGGACTCTAGTAAGAATGGATGCCTTGTAAGGCACACTCTGGGGAAACAAAGCTCCAGTGCACCAGTTTCAGGAAGTAGAAGTGAGCCATTATTTTCATGACTAATAATCAATAATGCAATTTAGACAATATTTCTTCAGTGTTCTGCACCTTTTAGCGGTTTAAGGAGCTATTTAATGTTGTTCTTTTATAAGGGAAACATTTAGATGACAACGCTCTTCTCTAGAACATTCAGCTGTTTGCACGACACGCGAATGAGTGTGTATGAGTGTGTTTGCAAGTATGCATGTGCATCACCGCCAGCAGGTTTGTCTCAAGTTCAGGAGGCTTTGTTGTTGGTAGGGTTTCCCCAGATTGTCAGTGGCGCTGAGCTCTTGTGATTTTGAAGTTAGGGATGAATCAAAAAAGCCAAAAATGGCCTCATGCTGTCTATGCTAGCATAATAAAGTGGTGGTGGTAGAGGGGGGTGGGGTGTTCAGTTCGGAGTTGGTTTATGAAATTCTGACCTTAGCAGCTCAGCAGAGCTGCATGTCTGCTCCTGTGTGTCTGTCACAAGTGGTGTTGTACCATATTCTGCAGCCATCAGATTCTGTGACTGAACAAAGGGTTGGACCTTAGAATTTTTTATTTATTTTTTATTTTTTTATGTAGCTTGCTTGAACGTTTTTCCATCATCACAGATGATGTCTTTTTCTAAAAAAAAGTTTGTTCAGTTGTTCAGTTTTAGAAGCAAAACTTTCCCCAACTAAATTGATTCGTCTTTAAGGGAAACCCCAAAGGTTTGTAGTTACATAACATAAAAGCGGTTTTATGTAACAATCTATATATTATGTCAAGTTGGTAGAGAGAAGCAAGCTTGAGGTAAGCCTCAGCATCTTCTTACAGCACATGGTTAATGTTTTTCCTCATTGCGCTGTACTTACTGTACATTCCTGAGGTGCTCTGTGGGGTGGAGGATTGTGTGTGTGGGTAGCTGCTAAGCTGGGGAATCTTAGAGGCCACTAATTGCTCGTTGAGGCCATGTTTACTGAGGGAAACGCAGCATTGATGGTTGCTAAAGTTAATAGACTTCAGTGTTTTACTCTTCACCTTTAGCCTTGTGGTTTTTGGAGCAAACTGCAAGCCACATTTAAAAATGATTACAGTGAACTCCAAGGGAAGCTGGAAAGAGACTGGTGGAGCAGAAGAGTCTTTCATGACTATAAAGTATTAAAAAACATAAAATATTATAACAGCAAATCTCATTGCCACAAATCAGTCAGATGCAAAGATTATCTGGACGACAGATTAGCTTTCTGTCTGGTTAGAATAGATCATCACGTTTTTGAGTTTGTGTAATAAAAAAAATCTAGTTGATGAATAGTAGATATGAAAACCGATTGCTGCCCCCGAGTGGCTCAAGGTGTTAGCTTAGGTCTCAGATTACAAACATTTTTCTTTAATTTGGCTGGTTTACCTTTTCAGAAACAGCTAAAGGGATGGTGTCATTTTTAACCAACAAAACCAATATCAGTCTTTTTATGGAGTCACAGAGGCAAATACGGACTAAATTGTGACTACGCCACCAAGCCTAGAGTTAACATTAGTGTGTTATTTTCCATTTAATTATACAACAAATTGTTTTCAGCTACTATTTAAAATTCTCTCTAACAAAATATTGCACATGCTAATTAGATATGGCGAATGCTAATAGCTAGGAATTGATAAATGATATACTACATGTCTGATTTTGTGAAAAAAAAAACATAATGAAACGTGTTTTTATTTGGGTAAACACCTTCCTCAGTTGAAATAAATGCACCGGGGGCAAATGGAGACCCATCCAAGATGGCAGCCTTTTGCACCTACATTACCTAATCACGTGGGTCCACCATATTGGTTGGCAAAAGCATGTAAACAGTGAGCGACACGAGTACTAAGCACAGAGAAAAGAAGCGCCTGTAGTCTTTTTTGATTTTGTCATTGTTGTTGTTGATGTGTTTTGTGATCTTTAGCATTCCTTCAACTAGTTCAAGCCCAGTTCAGTTTTCAGAAGAAGAGCACACCCAGGCTGGGCTCGAGCGGTATTTACAAAAGTTCAGTATTAGCTCAATCAATCAAAGCTTTATTTATAAAGCGCCTTCCGCAACCCTGTCAGGAAGCCCAAAGCGCTTATGAACATTAGCTTATGTTCTCCCTGTGGTTGTTCACTGATGTAAACAAGTTACTGGCTTTGCCAGAATTCACCCCGCTGGATTCATAACATTATGTTATTAACACTGTTTCACTTTACACCAAAGCTGATTAAAATGGCTGTATCCCTACTAGTTTTGTTGCTGGTGGTTTCACCGGTGCAGATGCTGCTCTCACACCGGGATGACCGTGACGCTCATACTAAATAAATAACACAATCTTAACACACGTAATTCTGCACTGGAGTAATATTATTGAAAATAATTATCTCACTTTTCACTACAGCAAACAGCACCGCACATCCTCCATGGTTAAATATCCATCCATCCATTAGGATTATTAATAAGTAGTATAAACAAATCACATTTATCCCGGTGAAATGTATTAACGTTAATCTGACCCGGTAAAACATGTTTGCTGCAAATCTGAAGATACTGTGAGGGTTGCTAGTCCGTTTGATTGATCGCTGCGATTCATCTCTGTCTTTTTTCAAGTTTATTTATGTAGCGCCAAATCACGACAAGAGTCGTCTCAAGGCACTTCACATAATAAACATTCCAATACAGGTCAGTTCATTAAGCCAATCAGAAAAAAGTTTCCTATATAAGGAACCCAGCAAATTGCATCGAGTCACTGACGTCACTGGCTAGTGTCAGTGACTTTACAGCAGTCCTCATACTAAGCAAGCATGCAGTGACAGTGGAGAGGAAAACTCCCTTTTAACAGGAAGTAACCTCCAGAGAATCCTGGCTCAGTATAAGCAGCCATCCACCACGACTCACTGGGGATCGAAAAGACAGAGCAGACACACACGCAGACACACGCACGCACACGTGCGCACACACACACACACACACACACACACACACACACACACCAAGTAATGTTTCTATGGTTACATTGTGATTTCTTAGTAAGATTTCTTTAGTCTCCAACAAAGTTGCGTTTACATCACTGTCTGTTAGTGCAGCCAACCACACAGCAATATTACCATTTCAATGTATAATCAGCTACATAAAATAATACAAACTGGCTTGTTTTGAGTAACTTCACAGGAGTTTAAACGTGTGTAAACGGTCTTTTGCCATCCATCATTGCTAAAGGGGGTGGCCCCATAAGCGGCATGACATCCCGTGCAAAAGGTCAATAGGCAGCGCCAGTCCACGTGGCGTCTACGTAGTAAATGAAACAATTGACAAATAGATAGAAGATGAAGAAGACGAAAATATCTTTTCTATAGCGCCTCTCAAGATAAAAATCACAAGGCGCTTCACAAAAACAAAAAATGTAAAAATGTAAAAAAGAATTTAGAAAATGGTTATAAATATATTTTAAATGAGCAAAAAATAGACAATTGTGATTAAAAATGTAAAGAAAGAGAGAGAGTGAATAGATGAGAAGGAAATCAGTGGATAGCTAGCTTTTGTTTTGGGTAATGTTTGACATGCTAACAGAGAACATTTGAGAGTCTTGTTTTTTTTCTTTAAAAGCAAGACGCTCTCACAGAAAGTCCACCCATCCATTTTGCGCTGCTTATCCGGGGTAGGGTCGCAGGGCAACAGCCTAAGCAGGGAGGCCCAGACTTCCCTCTCCTCAGTAACTTGGGCCAGCTCCTCTGGGAAAATCCCAAGGCGTTCCCTGGCCAGGTGAGAGACTATAGTCCCTCCAGCGTGTCCTGGGTCTACCTTCAGGTTTCCTCCCGGTTGGACGTGCCTGGAAAACCTCACCAGGAAGACGTCCAGGAGGCATCCTGACCAGATGCCCGAGCCACCTCAGCTGGCTCCTCTCGATGTGGAGAAGCAGCGAATCTACTCCGAGCCCCTCCCAGATGACCGAGCTTCTCACCCTATCTCTAAGGGAGAGCCCAGCCACACTGCGGAGAAAACAAATTTTGGCCGCTTGTATCTGCAATCTCGTTCTTTCGGTCACTACCCAAAGCCCATGACCATAGGTGAGGGTAGGAACGTAGATCGACCGGTAAATTGAGAGCTTTGCCTTCTGACTCAGCTCTCTCTTCACCATGACAGACCGGTACAACACCCTCATCACTGTAGATGCAGCACCAATCTGCCTATCGATCTCACGCTCCAGTTTTCCCTCACTCTTGAACAAGACCCCGAGATACTTAAACTCCTCCACTTGGGGCAGGACCTCATCCCTGACCCGGAGAAGGCATTCTACCCTTTTCCTTTTCTTCCTCCCAACCGCAGCTCTCCAGGTCTCACTGTTGTTGCCCACGTGAGCATTAAAGTCCCCCAGCAGAACGAGGGAGTCACCGGAAGGAGCGCTCTCCAGCATCCCCTCCAAGGTCTCCAAAAAGCGTGGGTAGTCTGAAATGTAGTTTGGTGCATAAGCACAGACCACAGACAGAACCCGTCCCCCCACAAGTAGGCGGAGGGAGGCTACCCTCTCATTCACCAGGGTAAACCCCAACGTACAGGCACCAAGATGGGGGGCAACTAGGATGCCCACCCCCTCAGTGGGAGCAACTCCAGAGTGGTAGAAAGCCCAACCCCTTTCAAGGAAGCTGGTTCTGGAGCCAGAGCCATGCGTTGATGTGAGTCCGACTATATCTAGTCGGAACCTCTCAAACTCACACACTAACTCGGGCTCCTTCCCCACCAGAGAGGTGACATTCCATGTGCCAAGAGCCAGCTTCTGTAGCCGAGGATCCGACCACCAAGGTTCCTGCCCTCGACTATCACCCATCACACACTGCACCTGACCCCTTTGGCCCCTCCCACAAGTGGTGAGCCCATGGGAAGAGGGACCCACATTTCCTCTTTGGGCTGTTCCCGGCCGGGCTCCATGGGATATAGCCCGGCCACCAGGAGCTCGCCAACATGCCCCACGTGCCCCGGTGACCCACGTCCAGGCGAGGGAACACAGTTTCCATTTATATTATTCATCATAAGAGGTCTTTGGGCTGCTCTTTGTCTGATCCCTCACCTAGGACCTGTTTGCCATGGGTGACCCTACCAGAGGCATAAAGCCTCAGACAGCTTAGCTCCTAGGATCATTGGGACACTCAAACCCCTCCACCATGGTAAGGTGGCAGCCCAGGGAGATAAACTTTCTCACAGAAAGTTTTAGATTAAATTATTCCCTGTAGTGTTATATTTTTATTTCTGTGGGTTTTTGTGCTTCACATCAACTTTTCATACCTACATGTTGCTGTCACATCTTGGCTTTTGACTGCTCCGTCACACTCGCTGGTGTTCAAACAACAGGACCGGTGTGGTAATTGCAGGCCGAAAGGAATAATTACATATTATTTCATGGTCAGGCCTTTGAGTCTAAAACAAGGCCTTCTGCAGGTTATTTGAGATGACTTGAGCCTTTTCATATTTTTTTTTCCAAGTGTGACATTTAAATCCCAGGTGGATGGAACCAGACTTTCCTGTCTGGAGTTTTGTTTAACATAGTGAAGCTATTATGGAAATTGTGTCTGGACCATTCATTGCTGTTGTTACAGCTACTTTATTCCCTGTGGAACACATGCTCGGTGTCCTAAAGTATGGGTTTGTATTTCATTGTGTTATTTATTATTTTTTTCTTTTTCTTTAGGTTACAACGTTGTGGTGCGGATCCCAGCTGGAGCCACCAATATTGATATCAAACAAGTCAGCTACTCTGGAAAACCAGAAGACGACAACTACCTCGGTGAGTGTTGCTTTGGGCTGTCATTACCCTTCATAACACCCATGTATCACCACTTAGTGACCTGGATCTAGGGGGCACCAATATAACAAGATGGCCTGAGCAGTAAATGTGTGTATAACAGTAAGGAACTGTTGTTTATAACACGTTAACAGTATATGAAGAAAATGTCAGGTTCGTTGGCAGATCTGAAGCGTGACTGAGAGGATCTGTTGCCCAGACGCGGAGTGATGGAAATAACCAGCGTGGTTATCTCCTGAAGGTTTAGTTTGAAGGTTTAGAGGGCTGGTAAGCCTGGAGACTCGATACAAAGTCTGGTGAGAGCGATGACTGAGCAATGAATGAAACGCCGGCACTTCCTTAAGTAGTGTCGGTGTGATGACGTCAGCCGCCACGTTGGTGGCAGGAATGATTGGAATGAAGTCAGCGGGAGGAGTTTGTGACACAAAACATGGAAACCAGGAGAATACATGTATCATTTGTTCTTTGTATTTTCAATTGAAAAGAAAAAAAAAATCAAAAACGAAAAATAGATTTGTTTTTTTTTCTTATTTATTTTTAAAACAGGTTCAATAAAACAAAAACAAAACTAGAACTGCAAGCAGTTATCAACGGGTTCCAAGCCATCCAGAGCCAGTCCCCCACCCAGCCCCACCCAGCCCCACCCAGCCCCGCCCTCGCCATTCCTCATGAGGACCCGCCCCAACAACAGTTCTCCTGCCGGCATCCCGTCAGCACACTTTCACCTGCGCAGTAAAACGAATACTCGGGGTAACTCATTGAACCTTTTACACAGCCTATACCAATATCTTTCATAGGCATGGCTGTCTTCTCAATCCATATAATAATCCAGTTCCATCATGAAAGTTTTAAAAAGCCTGGAAATTTAGTCATTTAAGTAATGTGTTTCATGGGACAGCAGTAGCTCGAGAGGTGGAGCGAGTTTTCCATTAATCGAAAGGTTGCAGGTTTGATCCCGACTCTGACCAGCAAATGCTGCCTTGCCTCTCAGTGCAAAGAACAGCTGTGGGTACATTGTATCTCATTCCCACCAGTGTGTGTTTGTGTGTATGAATGGGTGAAAGACTTGAATGGCCCCGTGCCCGCCCTCTCCATTCATCACGTCGCAAAGCCCCTAAAACACGTTCTCCTGCCGGCGTCCTGTCAGCTTTCTAAACCGGCAGAATTAAATGAATACTCAGGAAATCTCCTTGAACCTTTTGCACAGCCTATAGGAAAATCTTTCATAGGCATCGATAAAATCTAAATTCCTATTATATTCCAGTTCCATCGTTTAATTTTTAAAGATCTTGGAGATTTAGTCAATTAAGTCATGTACTGCATGTGACAACAGTAGCTCGGGAGTTGGAGTGGGTTTTCCAGTAATCGGAAGGTTGAAGGTTTGATCCAATCTCTGACCAGAGAATACTGCCTTGCCTCTTAGTGCGCCCCAGGGTAGCTGTGGCTACATTGTAGCTCACTCCCACTAGTGTGTGACTGTGTGTGTGAATGGCTGAAAGACTGTGTTAAGCGCCTTGGAGGGTTGTAGAACTCTACTAAGGCGCTATACAAATACAGGCAATTTACCATTTCATGCATGGGAACATTTGTACAAAAATCTCAAAATATTCCCAGATTACCTTTGTGATGTGAGACTCCTGCTTATATATTTATAAGGATCATAAATGTTACATTTTTCTTACAATAAAATAATATTTGCATTAGTGGCTGTCCAATAAAAATAAGTCCATGTGTTTCATAAACCACCTAAGAGTGAACTCTGTGCCAAATTTCAAGAAGATTGTTATTCGGAATTGGCGCTACAACTACTGGCTTAAAATGCATTTTTGTAAATATAAAGAGCAAACCTCTTTGTGGAGCTGCAGTTTTTGTGATATGAACTCAAGGCTACACAGATAACACAACCTAAAAATATTTGCCTCTTACATGCAAATAATGATTTTTAGGAAGTTTTTCAAATTTGAAATTTGAAACGAAGCCACGCCCACTTTGATCGATCATTACCATATTGATAGTGTAGTCCTAAGACTCTATACTGATGACAACCACTAAGTTTCACGCAGATCCATTTAGCCAGTTCAGCAGTATAAATTGTTCCTATTTATAGTGCCCTCTATTGTTGAATCAAGCTGAAAATCAACATATACACTTGAATTGACCTTGGATACGGTTGTTTTGAAAAGCTTTGAAAAACGTCAACATCTTTTAAAGTTATACTAAAAAAAGTTTTCATTTCAAAAAAATTATTTAAAAAGTTATTTTTCCAAAAATAAATAAAACATGAAAAATCCGTCCAGATCGTTTGGTCAGCTTCTCTTCCCCTCATGTCAGGCAAAGTTTTGATTTGATTGTGTTTGAATTAAATTCAATTCAATTCAATTCAATTCAAAAATTCTTTATTAATCCCAGAGGGAAATTGATTGCTGTAGTAGCTCAGAATAATGATAATAATAATCAAGTCATCAAAGAGTTATTGTATTTGACGGCCAGGAGGAGTTAACAAAAGTACATTTGACTTACTATGCAATTTTCTACAAATTTGCATAAGGTTAAATATTTTTTCAAAATACTCATCTAAATTTGACTGACTCAATGAACATACAGTACAGGATGAGATCATTTGTTTTTTTAACTGAAAAAAGGGTGAAAAAATGCCAAAAATATGTTTTAGGTACAACAGTGCCACCTATTGGACTAAATTCTAAAATTTCTCTGTGATTGTAGATAATAATGTTATAGATCTGAACTGTAAATTACTGTATAGAATATATATTTTTCAAGAGTAAAAGGGCGAAAAAAATTTAAAGCCTATAAGTCACACCCACTTTTAATCTTTTTCAAAATATAGCTGAGGGTCCGAAGATAAACAGCTGTGCCAAGTTCTGTGGAAATCCATCGAGCCGCTTCACTGAAACAAACTTTTTGATTCTTCGGCGCCCCCTATTGGTGAATCAAACCAAAATTAAGTATATCTGGCTTACACCTCATACTTTGTAAAAGTCTAAAATCTCATTATCTAAACCTAAAAAATAGTGGAGATATCATCAATTAAAATGTGTGCTAGCTAGCGCACTGAATTTGACATGGTGTCATTAGCCCAATTTTCTATATTTCCGCATTTTTCTTCATCACAACGACTTAGCTTAGTCTATAGATCATATGTACAAAGTTTGAAGTTGATTCGACAAAAATTGACAGATTGGTGATTAAAACTAAGTTTAGAATTTTTTTCGACTAGCAAGGCGGAAATGGGCGTGGCCAATACAAAATCATGCAAAATCGTCCAAGGATCATGCACATATAAAGTTTGTGACTGTAGGGCCTATGTTTTGGGAGCTAGTAGCTAGTAGAAACTCACTGACCTTCTCAATAGCGCCGCCTAGGTGACTCTGGGTACAAATTTTGTATTTTCTATCAGACTGCCATGTCAGATTTTTTCTGGTATTTTCTGGCTCCTGCGCCCATATGGAATTAGCGGAGAAGAATAATGCCAGAAAAATAATAAATAATGAAAAATCCGTAGAAAAACAACAGGGCTCCCTGCCCGTTGGGCTTGGAACCCTAAGAGAGTTATACTCTGCCTTTGGGGGCACCATTGCTCTAAGCCTGACAACATTATATTATTAAGAAATTATTATACTTTTTGCTTTATTACAGCACCAGTAAAGCTTCCTGTGCACAGATTATTAAGAATGCTTGTTTCCGCTGTGAGATTAGACGATAGGATCAATGAAAATAAGTTTGTCAAGGACACCATGAAACTTTCAGAGGATCCACAAATAGTGGCTTTCACGTGGTTTTGTTGCTGACAGATTTTTGTGAGTTTAGAAAATTTCTTTGTCTGACAATATTAGTTAGAACATGTCAGTAAAGTCTGAGGTGTTTTTACAAACACTGAGCGCACCAACGACAGTGTTGGGAGTAACGCGGTACAAAAGTAATAAATTACAGTAATGCATTGCTTTTTGCTGTAATGTGTAATGTAAGGCATTACAGGGAAAGAAAATGGTAATATTTACTGGGTACAATTGTCAGTAACGCGGTAATTACAATGCATTTTTAAACCCAGAATCAAGATATGGGTTTCCAAAAAATTCTAATTGCGGGAAGCCTGAAGAAAGATCCAGTATCTACATATATTACGTAATTTATGGACTCAGCTTTGCAGGCATTCAATGAGCAGAGAGGACGCAGCGGTAATGGCTCATATACTCCAGCTGCGTCCTGTTATATTCACAAGATCGCGCCACCAAAACAAAGTTATTCGTTTGCGATCGTTTATATCAGCCCATATTTTCTGGTACTTCATGTACTTTTCAACTGAGTTCATAATCTGCGCCCCGGGGATTCCAACTCATTGCTGCTGGAGCACAGCGCATATTAAGCTTTTTTTTTTGTGTGTGTTTGGTAATCCCTTTGGCTAATTAGTTAGAAAGTAGGAAATCTAGGAAACAGTTTTTCTGGAAGGCGGAGAAAACATGCAGCATGCAGGAAGGTTAGAGAGAGAAAGGGCAGGAAATTATTCAAATAAAATCAAGAAAACAAAACAAAGTGCTTGAAAAAAAAGTAGGTAGATTTATCCCCAATACACATTTTTACCAGTGAAAAGCAATAATATATAAGCATTTAATATGTATACATGTGATAGAATCAGATCACCCCAGAAGTCAGTCCCACATCCAGGGCCGTATCAAGGCATTTAAGGACCAAGGTAAATATAGGCTTGGAGCCCCCACCACCTCACTCCCTGCTCAGATGGCCCTATAAGATGGCAGCGTGCTGAGAGTACAGATTGTTGTTGCTTTTATTTAATAAACAATAATTTTAAAGCACCGTTATTATATCTGACTGTTTTTAACAACAATCCTAGCTCAGACACCACATCACTTTCCACATATGTCATGAGCTCACTGAGCGTCAGATTACCAGATTCATATTGAAGTTGTTTTGGTGAAAGTAGCTTAAAGTAATGCAAAAGTAGTGAAATGCCTTACATTTTAAAATCACTAATATTGTAATGTAATGAATTACTTTAAAATGAGGGTAGCAAGTAATAAATAATGCATTACAGTTTTGAAGTAACTTGCCCAACACTGACTAACGATCAGCGCTCTGCTGCGTCAGTGAGGTGAAACACCTCAGGCATGATTAAAAGAGTAGCAGAGGATATAAACAGAAATGAACGATTGTGTGTTAATAATAATGTTTTGTTGCACCACTTTGAGAATGTACTGTGCGACCGACGCAGCGAGCGCACCAACGATCAGCGCTCTGCGTCTTCTCCACTCATAAGAATTCCCGCTTAGAGCAATGGTGCCCCCAAAGTCAGAGAATCGCTTTTTGTTGTTGTTGTTGTTGTTTGTTTTATTGAACCCATTTAAAAAACAAACAAACAAAAAAATATCTATTTTCCTTTTTTTTTTTTTCAATCGAAAATACAAAGAATGAATCATACACGGATTCAGGGGTCCATGTGGGTTGGTTGGGAAAGCAAATGGAGTGTCAGCCACTGAAAGATGAATGAGGCAGCAATAAGTTCTAATTAAAGGCAGGTGGAGCCCAGGGTTTTTGAAAGCAGAGATTGCAGTGTGTGTGTGTGTGTGTGTGTGTGTGTGTGTGTGTGTGTGTGTGTGTGCACGCATGCATGCGTGAGCATGTTTAATCTCTTGCGGTGAATTCAATCAACAGCAACAAAATAATCTCCCTGAAGGAGGTGCAGGTTCAAGTCAGGTTTGAAACCATTTCAGCTCAATTTTCTGAGGGACACATCTGGCCAATCTTCATCTACACACAGCTATTAGGGGGTCCACCCCTGGTTTGGTATATGGAACATTCTGCCACAAGTTTCACTTTAGCAGGAATATTATGTAGAATATTTTAATTACTGTACACTCTCTTGACAAATTTGCTATTCCTGTAGGAAGATGTGAGGATTTTATCAGTTCTAAGGTCAAATATGAGAATCAAACAAGCTGAAATGTTCTCCAGAATCTCTAGTTTTGTATCAAGTGGGTTATAAAACTCTAAAACCAAATCAGTAAATAATCCAAATTGCTTTTTAATTCGGCTTCCCTCATGTGAACTCATACGTGCTATTGTTTTCTAATTTTCCTTTTTTTCTTCATTTTTAGAAATACAGGTCTTCCCTGAGGGGATTTGTTTTTATTTGTATTTAATTTTAATGCGGTTTTTGCTTTTAGGAGGCACTGCAGGTTTGTGGGAAGGATCCTTCTGGTTTCAGATAAAATGGTATGTGTGTGCAAAGCAAGGGCGTCAGTTTGTTTCCAGAATTGCTGGGGACAATAACCATACACTTGAGTGGGGTTTAAAAATTGCTGGGGACAATAAAGTAGGCTAGCACAGGGGTCGGCGGCTCTGGAGCCGCATGCGGCTCTTCCATCCATCTGATGCGGCTCTGTGTTTGTAAAATAATGAATGGATATTTAAATAAAATGCTTTATATTTTACTGCATTAATTTTACATCTGTATGCCAATTCTAAATGTAAAGATTGTCTGCGTAAACCTGAACAGGTCCAACCTGGTCTTACTGTGAGACCGGGTTGACGCGTCACGCTTGTGCGTAATCATAGGCGCTTTATTAGCTGAAGACGATGTGAGATTCTGGGATTCTCCTCAGACAGCTCCTGGATGTGTCGCCACATTGGAGACGGGAACAAGCGCTATTCAGCCAAAGTTTCATCATCAGGGAACATTTTCTAAGTGACGAGTCTCTCTGAGAGACCGGGTTTGGAAAACACTCGCTTCAGTGGGAGGAACCTTCCCACATGCGCTCTGGTTCTCTGGGTGGCTCTGGGGTTAATCAAGTTTAATTGTTTCTCTTTGCAACAATCTTCACAAGAAGGCAAAACAGTTAAACGGCAGGTTACATATATTTCCATTTGACTGTTTATTTTGACAGATGAACTCAAGGATGTTGCTTGGTTTGAAAGAATTACCCCCACGCACACTGATGCACATGGATGAGCTGACATTTTAATCGTTAACGCACATCGCGGAGGTAAAATATTCCCATCAGAACATCAGAGCTTTATACTGGACACTGTGTTCAGCGCGGCTCGGAGCGCCCACGGTGGACAGTGAGCTGAAGATCTGAGGGGTTCGCAGCGCAGCGCAGAACCATGGTGCATGCAATGATTTCCTCCCACTGAAGCGGTCTGGAAACCCGGTCTCTCTGAGGGATGTGTCACTTGGAAAAATGTTCTTTTTATGAAATTATGAAACTGGCTGAACAGCGCTTGTTCCCGTCTCTAATATGGAGACGCATGATGCGTAGAGACATTTGATCACGCACAAAGTTCGTGTGGAGCAGAAGCGGTCGGGCCACGGCAGGTGAAATGTTCCTAGCCTACATGAAGGGAAACTGTTTAATTGTAACATTAATATGTTACTGGACACGCTGGTCTGGTTGGTTAGACCAGTGTTTGAAGTGGAAAACACACACACACACACACACACACACACACACACCAATTAAAATATATGCTGATAGCATGGACTAGAAGACAGGTGATGGTTTACGTATTTAAATGATGATCAGGCTGCTGTAAAATGTAATCTCCATCCACATCCAGACAGAATCATCCTCTATTCTGTCTCTATTTGCTCTGCTCTTGTCTGGGCTGATCAGCTGATGGTGCACCTAACTAGCGGCTGATGCACATTTTACGCATTTGGAGAGGTGGGCTGGATGCTGTGCGTTTACTGGAAGATGGTTAACGCACGGGTGTAGACTAAATATTAATGACAAATGAAT
Source organism: Nothobranchius furzeri (assembly GCF_043380555.1). Taxonomy (NCBI): domain Eukaryota; kingdom Metazoa; phylum Chordata; class Actinopteri; order Cyprinodontiformes; family Nothobranchiidae; genus Nothobranchius; species Nothobranchius furzeri. The sequence continues at coordinate 60,676,073 of NC_091744.1, read as the reverse complement.
GAAAATTAAATTGTGAGTTTTTACTTCATATTTTATAAATAAAAAGGACGGGGGAACACATTTATGACGTCTTTTTAAACGAAATTTTCTAGCGCGACCTGCCTGCTTCACTTAAGTCACTGCTTATTAAGGTCCGTCCAGAATTACTGTGGGAAACGGGTAATAATGGCTCTTTGATGGGAATAGGTTGCCGACCCCTGGATAAGATCTGAGCTGGTAAAACAAAAATCCTCATCAGCAGGCGTTTTTGAAAGTGGGGGGGACACAGCTGCCAATCACAAATTTTGCCGGGGACATGTCCCCGGCGTCCCCGGTTAAAATGACGCCTATGGTGCAAAGTGTTCTACTTAGTCATGACAGCTGGATCACTGTCGGTTGGCATCCATCAACATGCAGGGCATAACGTAAACTAAGTGTGATCAAGAGGCTAAATGAAACACTTAACATAGAGAGATGTGCCTGGTGCTTATTTTGACTTTTTTTCTTCAGAGAGCTGTTTGCATTGCAGTGTCAGTCATGCAGGTTCACTTCAGTCCTGTGCCACCCATGGACACTCCCAGGACATTTTGATAAGAGTGGCCAGATGAGGCCAAAGTAAATTTTTTAGTGGCCCACCAAAATTGTCCTTGTGGTAACTCTGTCAGAATTTAGCAGTCCTGTGGGCAAACATGCCTTATTGATGCTAGAAGTCAGAGGAGAATGGGCCGACTGATTCAAGCTGATAGAAGAGCAACTTTGACTGAAATAACCACTCGTTACAACCGAGGAATGCAGCAAAGCATTTGTAAAGCCACAACACGCACAGCCTTGAGGCGGATGGGCTACAACAGCAGAAGACCCCACTGGGTACCACTCAACTGCATTACAAATAGAAAAGAGGCTAAAATTTGTTCCAGCTCACAAAAATTGGACAGTTGAAGACTGGAAAATGTTGCCTGGTCTGATGAGTCTCGATTTCTTTTGAGACATTCAAACAATAGAGTCAGAATTTGGCGTAAACAGAATGAGAACATGGATCCATCATGCCTGGTTACCACTGTGCAGGCTGGTGTCATGGTGTGGGGGATGTTTTCTTGGCACACTTTAGGCCCCTTAGTGCCAACTGGGCATCATTTAAATGCCACGAGCTACCTGAGCATTGTTTCTGACCATGTCCATCCCTTCATGACCACCATGTACCCATCCTCTGATGGCTACTTCCAGCAGGATAATGCACCATGTCACAAAGCTCCAATCATTTCAAACTGGTTTCTTGAACATGGCAATGAGTTCATTGTACTACAACGATCCACACAGTCACCAGATCTCAACCCGATAGAGCATCTTTGGGATGTGGTGGAACGGGAGCCTCGTGCCCTGGATGTGCATCCCACGAATCTCCATCAACTGCAAGATGCCATCCTATCAATATGGGCCAACATTTCTAAAGAAGGCTTTCAGCACCTTGTTGAATCAATGCCACGTAGAATGAAGGCAGTTCTGAAGGTGAAAGAGGGTCAAACACCGTATTAGTATGGTGTTCCTAATAATCCTTTAGGAGAGTATATATACATAATGATGATCTTTTTTAACTCATTAATTGTATACATTTTACTGGGTTTTATATTTGTCTTGAATAAACAAGATGAATTTATGGTTTGAGTGAACATTAATATTCTTTATTAATGCTTGTCTAGCCTGGGGGGCAGCAATTTTCTAAGGGTGGCCATGGCCACCCTTGGCCATCCCTTGGCGGCGCCACTGGTGCCACCACCACTTTAGAGTGATGGCTTTGCAAATATGTTTTTTTTTCTCTCTCCCTCAAATAAATGCCTGCTTGACCACAGGAGAACTATTAGAACTAATTTTCTTTATGCTTGGAATGAAACATTTTTACTTCTACTTATCTTCCTTTCATGTTGTCACCAGTTTTTTTCTCTAAGGTGTTGTAGTGACGTTGTGGGCAATCTGAAACAACATAACATGAAAGGCTGCGTTTCCATTTTATGTCCAGACAATTTTTATTTCTCTTTGTATTTCTTGGCTTTATTATATACCTTCTCTGCATTTCTGTCTCTCATAATATTCCAACCAGGTTTGTGGGTTTTTACAAAATGCTACAAAGTACTTAATATGCTAAGAAATGTTTAAACCATTTCTTAAAAGAATGCAATCTCTTGCCATCCTTTTACGTTTTAAACTAACACCATATTATTTTGAGATATGATGGTGCTGTATCTGGTCGGGTAGAAATTGAAAATAGTATTGTGTTGCTAATGACTCTCAACTACTGAGCCTATGGATATATGTGTTTGCTGATGTCGATTAGCAGTGAAAGCCATCTTGTTGCTAGTTGTACAACAGATGATCATCTTCTGGGAATTTGGTTGACATCCATCTAGTGGGTCAACAAATTTGACTTTAAAAGTCAGCACCAAGATTTTAGGCCAAGGTTTTGCAGCCTGTGTGGCCCTTGGAGTGTGTATTTGGTATGTCTGTTGAGTGTAACGGCACCAAATCTCCACTGTTTTTATGGTTTGTTGACATGGGGGCCATGTTGAAACGGATCAGTTCTAAAAGGGAATCCTGATTGTATAATTAGGGATAATTATTGTAAAACATGTCACCTGACTAAACCCTAAACAGCCAGATGCTGCATTAAGGGAGCTAGAAAGAAAGCTGCATCAGGGGCTGGATTTTTTATATACAAGTCCCAGATTTGTTTAACTGATGGAGCTAGCTCATTACATCAGCTCTAATAACTAATCAGACACACAAATATGCTGCCACATCAGTCATAACCAGTGATGGGAGTAAAGCTGTTATTTTAAATTGCTTTACAAAAAATATATAGTGTTTTCAGTAATGAGTAATTTAATTAAATTCTGTCATCTTTTACCATAACGTAGTTTCCGCTACTGATAAGAAAATGCGTGCGTTATTAGTTCAGCAGCGTGGTGTGTAGAAGCTGTCACCTGCTGATTGGAAGCTAAAGAGGCAGATGTTTTCATCCAATCGCATAACGGCCCGTGAAGAACGAGGGAGCTGTGATGAATAGTCCACTGCAAACCCACAGATTCGCTGCTGCAGGAATTAATCTGCAGCCGTGACCTTCTTGGCGTGACAACGGAACGTCCCGAAAGTCCGCTCACCTGTTCACCTCTCAGACGTCACAATCTTCTCCCTTCCTAGATCATCCAGCTGTAACCTGTTTCTGATCATGTCTTTAGTCCCGCTGTAACACTGATGCATCAGTCTCAGACGTCATGGAGCTCAGGTGTTATTAGAACTACCTGTGTGTCTTTACCACACAGCTTCAGCTCTTCTGTGGTTGGGTCTGACCCAAGTTAGTAAATGTAAGTCCTCTGTCAGGCTTGTGCCTCTTCTAGTGTCATTTTAAAGGATTTTATTTATTTATTTAACCATTACTAGATTACCAGCAACAGAAATGCTGCTAAAAACACACACTTATGTGAAGCTGGAAAAATTAGAATACTGTGCAAAATTACATTTATTTCTGTAATTTAACTAGACTGAGAGACCATTTAAAGGCTCAGGAACCTTTACATGTGTTTTTATTTGCAATTTTAAATTTTAGTTGATTGGGGTCTTTTTTAAATAGCACACAGTGACCTTTTAATATTCTAAATTAGTGTAATGTTCCTGTTAGTAGTTCCTCCTGTTTAGTGCCCATTTATTTCAATTATTCAGTTGTATAAAAAACATTTGGACGTACATTTTGTTTTGTTCCAGTCATTAGTTTTTTTATATTTTAGTGTTGTGGTAATTCATAGTAAATTAGTTGAGTTTAATTAAGACGGGAACCCATTTTTCTTGAATTCTTTAATGAAAAAAATGTAACAAAATAGTTTTTTTTCTTGGTAATTAGTTACTTTTATAATCTTGTAAGTCAGTAAGTAACTGAGTAACTTTTTTGACAAAGTAATCAGTCACTACTGTATAACTAATTATTTTTTTAAAGTAATGTTCCCAACACCGGTCATAACCAGCAACGTTCAAAGCTTAAGGTGAAAGCAACATTTATGCACACATTTTACCGTCCCTTAAACATAAATCTTCCTGTTGTGGCTAAACGAGTTGTCCCCATTTGCCTGTTTCTTATTTCAGCTTTAGCCGATAGCCAGTCCAACTTCCTCCTAAATGGGAACTTTGTGGTGGCCATGTTCAAAAGGGAAATCACCTTCAAGGGAACCGTTATTGAGTACAGCGGCTCGGACACAAAAGTTGAGCGCATCAACTGCACTGACCGCATAGAGGAGGAGCTCGTTCTACAGGTTCTGACTTTTTTTTTATCTCCAGCTGGACAAATATCATGTTTAACTTCTGCAATCAAACTCTAGTCATCATCTCAGCAGAAGATCTGTCATTCGTTTAACTCCTTCAGTTTTAAACGGATGTTGTCTCTGTGTGGGTATTATTGTTTCCTCAGGTTCTCTGTGTAGGAAACCTGTACAATCCAGATGTGCGTTACTCCTTCAACATACCTATTGAGGAACACAGTGAGAGGTTTGTGTGGGATCCCTCGGGCTCCTGGCTGGAGTGCAGTCGCATCTGTCAGGGTAAGATGTTGGTTTGGCTGCCAGAGCTTGTCTTAGTGCTTTGTTTTGTTACAAATACCAGTAATTGCCTTTGTGAAAAAAATGATATTGTTCTTAAAAAATTGAGATGTTTTCATGAGTCACCTCTGTCAAAAAATAAATTCAAATGGAGCAAAATATTCATCCGAGGACAACCTTTTGTCCAGGTGAGCGAAGACACAAGGCGGTTTGTGTTCGTGAAAGTGACCACCTGGAGGTATCTGACCAACGCTGTGAACATTTACCTCGCCCCAGTGCTGTAACTGAGCCCTGCAACACTGACTGTGAAGTCAGGTAAGAAGGAAAACCAGGACATTTTATCAAAAATATACTTTACAGATTTTTTAAAGTGTTTCTTTCCTCAAAGGTGGCATGTTGCTGGAAAGAGCGAGTGTTCAGCCAAATGTGGCTCCGGCCACCGCAGCCTGGACGTCCAGTGTATGAAGTACAGTCTGATAAAGAGAGAGAGTGAACGGATGGAGGCTAGCGCCTGTGCAGACACAACCAAACCCCAAACCAGAGAGCCGTGCTATGGCGACTGTTTGCTTAAGAGCTGGCAGTACAGTGGCTGGTCACAGGTAATAACACAGAATAACAAAACCAAAGGAACACGTTATGGGCCTTTATTGATCACGCCCAAATGTGAAAGGGAGGCTACGAGCGTGCACGTGTGTATGTGTGTGTGTTTGTGTGGGTGTTAAACAGATTTAATTGCAGAAGGTTTACCTTTGGATGTTTATCTACAACTGATTGGCTTTTGGGGTCAATCCATTTCAAGATGACCACAAAAACCAGTCCATTTTAAATATTGTGAACTAATAGTTGTGTTGAGATGTGTCACCATCACATAGTGTAAGGACCAATTGATCACATGAATTTATTTCCTCTTTTATGTTTTTTAATTAGGATTACGAGCAGCTCATGAACATAAAACAGGCATTGTCTTAGTAATTAAAGGGATACCAGGAACTTTTGGCTTGCTTGTGCAACCCCCTATTGTCCATTGATAAAAACTAAAGTATAATGTATCTCCTCGCTGTGCATTCGTCGGAGTGATACATCACTAGATCAAACAAATCAGCTGTGTTCATGTTCTAAAACATGCAGGAAACGTGCTGGAACCAGACTGCAGCGCTGGCATGTCAGCTCCACTTTACCAAGTCCAACAGGGACCGGCAACTCTGAAGTTGCAAGTGCGGTATTCTTCCCACAGGCGGCGGTGGGGGGGGCTGAGGGACATTTCATTAATCTGGTAAAGGGTCATTTTAGCACATACTGGCTCAAGACAATGATTTAAAAATATGAAAAAGTTGTACAGTATCCCTTTAAAGAGGTAAAAAAAAGAAACAAGTTTTTCTGAATAAGGACAACAAGGTTGGTTGAATATAAAGGTTGTAAAATGAAGCTGCAGGGTCACGGAAGTTTAAAGAACAGGCTAGCTGAGAAGCCTTTTTTTACATGGCTTCTCAGTTTTACGGTGAAACTCTAGGATCTGAAAACCCTGACATATACGTATAAGTCACACTGTCACTTAACATTCACGGACTCACCCATTTTGACTAACGGGGAAGGTTGTTTTTGACTCAGAGTGCAGGAATCAGCAGAGAACGTCTCTACTAATAGAAGCTAACTGTTAGCATTAGCAACTCCACCATGCAGCAGAACTCTTGTGTCATTTGTGATCAAATCCAGTGAATCCTGATAAGAATAATAAATGTCTGACCTGATGTTGGGCTAATACAGCCAGTCAGTCACTCCTCGCTCCTTGAAAAGTTTATTGTCCTCATAAAGCTTATCCACCGAGATGACAGCTCTCTTCCCATCCTGGATAAACTTTTTGCGCAGCGGAAAGAGGACCCGGCGCCGATCCAGAATCTCCTTCGGGAACTGATCATTCACGCTGAAATATTTTCCTTTGAGCTCTCTTCCGTGACTTTTAACAAGATCCTTCTGCTTAAAATGTTCAAATTTAGCCACGATGGGACGAGGTCTTCTGCTGTCTCCTCTTTTAGCTCCAAGGCGATGTACCCGGTGAAATGTGATGTTTTTAACTTTTTCTTCGGGTATCTTCATTTCTGTCTGGAGAAAGTTCTTGATTGTTTGCTCGCAGTTCTCCGCCCCTCCCGTCTGCTCTGGCAGACCTGCGAACACCAGATTATCCCTCATGCTGCGGGCCTGAAGGTCCAAAACCGTCTCCTTCAGAGTCTTGTTGTCCTGGGTGATCCGCGTCATTCCCTCTTCCAGGGAAGAAACGGACTCCCGCAGAGACGCGTTCTCAGCAGCGAGACGCTCAACCTGCTCCTGACTGAACTCCAGAGATGTTCGGAGGTTCTGAAACTCCTGGTGAAGAACCTCAAGCAGATGAAGTCGCCCCTCAAATCCCAGAAGCCGTTTATCTATAGAATCTAATAATTCTAATATGTCCTTATGGGGAGATGAGGCCTCAGGCGAGTCCTGAGGACGGCTCCTCTTGGTCCCAGCAGGTGTTTCAGCCTCAGCTGCTGATTTCTTCGGACCCATGACGAATAACGCGAAAACTTCGTCAATATAATTTAGTAAACTTTCTGAATTTTCTTCACTTACCTCCGGATTGAGTGAGTTATACTTACCAGATTATTTTTTGCGTTGTCAGTAGATAAATTAGGCGAAAATGTGTCTTAATTGTTTGTGGATGTTTGTTAACGAGCTGCCATCAGCTTCAAACGCTGCCGTGTATCCGGTGATCGGCCGTCAGCGCATGCTCACCAAACTCCTCTTGTGTCTTTTGTGAAGATAAAACTTCAAAGTTGCAGAGCAAATTGAGTAAGTGGTAGAGTTGTGTTGCCGTTAGCCAATCAGATACGAGATGTCTAGATAACAGGAAATAAGACTCCAAGTCCTGTCATCTGAAGCTACCTTCTCCTCTGGCTGAATTCAACATCCTCAAACAGGCGCAGCAGAGTTTTTTCCCCAGGCATCAACTCACAAGGCATTCATTCCTACTATTGCACATGTATTAAAAATATGAGTAAAGGTTTTAATGAAACCTTTAGAAGCAATCACTGATAAAATGCTTACTAGTCATTGCTCATCTTTTGTTTAGTGCTCTAAGACGTGTGGACTTGGACGTAGAACCAGAGAGTCCTACTGCATGAACAATCTGGGCCGGCGCCTGGTGGACAGTGAATGCAAAGAATACCAGAAGGTGGTCTCTGAGACCTGCAACAAGCAGCCATGTCCAACGTGGACCTTTAGTGAGTGGAGTGAGGTGGGTCACATGCTGTGGGCAAACACAATCATGATCATCTTTAAAGGAACACTCTGAAGTCTTTTAAATTCTGACAATCTACCCCTTTAAATGTAATATCAAAACCATATTCGTCCATCAGTGCCTGGTGACTTGTGGGAAAGGCATGAGGCACCGACAGGTTTCCTGCAGCAGAGGGGACGGGGAGGAGAAGCTGAGTGAACACTTGTGTGACCCGTCCAGTAAGCCGTCCGCTGTGGGGAGCTGCGAGCTGCCTAGCTGTGCATCCTGGCAGGTTGGAGTCTGGGGAGCGGTGAGTTCTACACACAGACATAAACACACTTATGAAATCAGTTTAGATTTACTCCACAGACTTTAATGAGCCTTTTTTCTGTTTGAAGCAAACCTCCATGTGCCCTTTCTGAGCACACACGCTGTGTTTGACACAGCAAAGGGATTTCATCTAAGGGTCGAGGACTTTGACTGTGTGGTGTGTTAGATTAATAGAACAGATTTTACATGCATGCGTGTTAGCAATCTGATACACAGGCTCGTTACAAGGTAGTAGTGCTCTTTGTTTCTCCAGCTGCCATTTCCTCCATGGTACTTTCACTTTACCCTCATATCCTGTTAGACTAAACCTGACCCACAGCTGCTACATGCAACTCTCTCTCTCTCTCTCTCTCTTTCTCTCTCTCTCCTCTCTCTCTCTCTCTCTCTCTCTCTCTCTCTCTCTCTCTCACACACACACACACACACACACACACACACACACACACACACACACACACACACACACACACACACACACACACACACACGCATACATACACACATTCCTTCTCTGCACTCAATTCCTGAATTTCCCAGCTTTTCCTCATCTTATTCATTGCTGTTATGCTCAAGCACTAAATTAATGAAACGTGTATGAAGGAGTGTCCACGGCCATTCATGGTATAGTTTACATTTGGGGGGAATTCTTTCGTGTGTGTTTGTGAGAAGTGAAAACAGAGATATGTTCAGAGCTGGTGGATATCGACTACTCCTTCCTCGTGTGATTGTATTTGCTGCCCAAATAAACCGATCGTGGCACTTCCTCTGCTCTCGTGGTGAGCATAATCATGATCTGATGGCCTTGTGCATGAAGTCAGAGTCAGGTAAAGGGTGGAGTTTAGACTGTGGTTCAGGCTGTGTGTGCATGCATGCATGTGTCCAAATATGACATTTTGACTTTCAGTGTGCGGTGACCTGCGGCCATGGCTACCAGTTGAGAGCTGTCAGGTGTGTGCTCGGGGACTATGGCAACACAGTTGATGATCGAGAGTGCAATGCTGCAGCGAGACCCAGAGATAGTCAGGTAACAATAAAGATCTATAAGTATAGACCCTTTTACTACCTACGTCATCAAAAGTTGCGCGCGCAGCCTGGCAACGAGAGTGAAGGCTTCCTCATTCACACTCGATACTAAAACAGCGTTTTAAACCCTTTGTTTTGAAGTTGTGAGCACATAAAAATGTCGGGTTGTTGCGTGTATGGATGCCAGAATCGCTCCTCTTCAAGCAGTGGACTGAAACTTTACAGAATTCCGAAGTTCTACATTTTTCCTGCTCAGGTCTTTCCATGCACACGCCTGAGATGTAACTGCAGCCTTTTCTGTTTTTCCCATCCTAACACAAAGCTCAACTTTGAATAAAATTGCTGCTGCGTGGCTGCAGCATGACCCAAGTCTGGAACATCAAAATGACAGAATTAAACAAATGTATACGCTTTATTTCATGCTTCAAATTAACATTTCATTCTAATTCATCTGTATTTTCCCACTGCATATTAGTATAAACTGTATTTCTCTAAAATTAACACGGTTGTACTCTGAGCACGCTAAAAAAAGAAACCTATGCTATACTCACCCTGCCATGCAGGTACAGTTGGCTGTGAAGACGTAGTTCTCTGGTTTGTTTACTATGACCCAAGCCTCGTACATAGCAGTCTTGTGTCCTTGTCTTTGGCTAGGAAGGACTTCTGCCTTCAGGACGCAAAACTCAGAGTCTATGTCGTGATATTTTACTTTCTGTACGTGGCCACAGACAACATAGTTGTATGCATCTAACGATTTGTATGCCCGTAGCTTCTCACGTGTGTACTTACTGGGCCTCTCCACTAAAAACGTGTATATATCGGGCCACTGGATATCTGGCCACGCACCTTCATATTCCACCCATTCCGTAATGCCACAGGGATCCGGGAGTCTTTTGCCATTCGTTAAAGTGAGTTTAATAATATAACATTCAAGATTTGCCGGTGATAACCCCGCAGCGTAGCTTGATAAAGCCTGACACAACGCCATTCTCTGTTGCCAAGCTGCGCGCGCATTCTCGCTGACGTCATATTGTTTACAAACAGTAAAAGGGTCTATTTACTGTCATTTTTAATGCCTCGTTCCTTATCTGATATCATAACGACACATAATCAGGCCTTAATAAAATTACATTTTGATCAAATGTGTGTGAGGAATTTGATACTGTTGTATCTTATCCAACTTATTCTTACGGCCCATCATGCTTTGCGCAAAAGATGCAAGCGACTTCCGGTCCCGCGTTTGTTTACATTGAGACGATGTGATTCCTTTGTGCAAATCCTCTTTTTATGGGATTTTAGAGACTGATAAACATGCATGAACACCAGCTGTCACGGCTCAAACGGGACACCGTTACACTCCTTCTGCCTAGTGAAGCAGAGAGGTGGGAGGACGATCTTAAAGTCTGGCCAAAGCTAATGTACAGTAGCATTTTAGCTACTTTCTGAACTCAGTGGCATCCAACTGCGAGGCAGTCTTAAAAACTCAGAGGCTGATCAGTACCAACACAGTAATGAGGATGGTCCTGTTTTGTTGGAAGATATGGGACACAATCTTATTTATTTAAAAGCAGATGTAGAGCCGAGTCAAAGCTTTCAATCCATCATCACCAAGATTTGGGTTTTAGTTTCTACATCAGGTGAAATACAAACAGCAGGATGGCACTTTTAGGTTAAAAACGGCAGTTTCAACGCACTTTAAATTATAACTATTCAGAAATAGAAATGCTGCTATTTAAATAAAAAAAATAACTGTACCTTGAAAACTTGAAATCCTACCTGTTGTTGTTCTTGTGGGACTGCTGTCAGATCTCTCTACTACTCTGTGTCGCTTCTCCGGAGGTTTGTCATATCCAACAGCAAAGTAGGATGCAGGTGCACAAATAAAGTTTGTGGTGATTTTCAAGTTAAGATTTTTCAGCCACATCCTTCTGGGTTCCTCATCTCTGGGGAGGTGGTGAAAACCGTACCAACGCTGGCAGCCGCACGCTCTCTCACCCTGGAGGTGCATGTTCTAAATACCGCTCTTGTAGCTACAAGTGCGAAAAGCGAACAACATTAAGAGCTAACGTCACTCAGCAGAGATCTCTTGCTCACACTGAATAATACATATTTGTGACTTCACTGTCTTGTAAGATTAAGTCATCAAAAAAAAAAGATTAAGTCATCAATCAAAATAGTTTTAACAGTTATTTTTATTATTTTATTGCCCACTTGAGTCATTTTGCACATAGATTTCAATCAATAAATTGCTTCAGTACGTTGTTGCAATGAGCTACGAACTTTTAGAAAGTTTTACAATCTTTTGCTTCCTTTTATGAAAGATACATTGGGAGGATGTGTCAACTATTAATAGACAAAAAAAGAAATATATTCATTTGTAAACAGTTTCAAAAAGTCGCCAGTACAAAAGCAAAATATGAAATACTGAAACTCTGAGAAATAACGTGGGTTTGATTTTGTTCCACATGACTTTTAATCTAAAAAAAGGTCATAAAACAAGTACATAAACTTGTTTCTTGGCTAAAATCCAGAAAGCCTGGCACCTTCTCCAGACCAGAGCTTAGATAATATAGGCAGAGTAGACCAAGAAAAAATTCTGTGATCTGACAAGTCAAAGTGTAAAACATAATCATGAAAATCAAATTATCTACATATCTGTAAATTGTACAGGCTCTATGGCCCTGGCCTAAAGTTAGTGGATGTTAATTTGCCTTAAAAACTGGGTTTTCAGGTTTCCTCCATATCAGTCTCATCCTGACTCAACCACTCTCACATGGTCTCCTCCAGAAATTACACAAGAATTTCCCTTGGTCCCCAAAACCGAGCCAAAAGTACTCAGAGGACAATATGATGAGCTGTAAATAAAGAAGGCAGATTGTTGCTTGTGTATTTAATGTAGAGGTCACTATGTTAGAGTGGTTTTGTCAGATCTGTGAGCTTTTCAGATTGGAGCCAGGTTAAAGATGGACAGCCTCTCCAAACAAATGAGCTAATTAGTTATTTAACCAGAAATACACTAAAATGTATTTTTTGTAAAAATGTTCTTCTCTCCAGATTTTATATAGACAGTGCTTGAAGTGGGACAAAATAGTACTTCACTTAGAAAAATAAAATGACTTTGTCATAAAATGCCATTGAGGTTTTCAACTAAGTGGAACAGATCAAATGAACAGCCACTTTGAAGAATGGGAGAAGCAGTTTGCAGATGTACACATCTCCTTTTTCTGGATGCAAAGTCATCAATGAGATTATTTTCTGCTACTTCTGAGTTAAGCTTAGCTGAGCTTAGCTTATGGTAGGCAGGCCACTCAAATGTTCTTGTGCCAGTGAAGAGTCTCGGTTAGAGAAGCTTCTCTCAGCAGAAGCCACTGTAACATGCTAGTGAAGGTTCTCAGTCATCCAGGCCTTGGTAATCCAAAAGGGTTCAAGTGAAGGCATCTGGACGTCTTTGGTTCCTTGAAGACATTTTGCATCTCATCCCATGCCTGTGGATGGCTAGAGTTAAGACTGACAGATATCTTTTTTAGAAAGCTCTGAGATTTCGACTAATAAATGAGTGAGAAAACTACTGGTACTCACATAGCGCGGTAAAAATGTTGCTGAGAGGCTGAAGTGCTGGTATAGCCCTATCAAAGCACTATTTATAGAAACGTATTCATGTGGCAAAAACACTAAACATTTTGTTACAACCTTTTTTTGTTTTTGAACTTATTTACATCTTGTAATGTGTTGTAGGACTGCGAGATGTCAGCGTGCCCATGGGCCTCTCCCTCTCAGGTTACACTTCGACCCGACAACTCCATTCAACTGGTGACTCAGTGGAGATACGGCTCCTGGACAGCAGTAAGAGAACCGATCGTGTTTGTTAGTGTCACTGGGACCTTTTTCCATTTTCAAATATAAAGATTTGTGTCTTTTTGTAAGATTAAGAACAAATCAGTCTGCTTATTATTGTTTTGTGTGTTTTGCTTGGGGGGGGGGGACTGCAGCAAAATGCAGTCAGAATAGTATAGCAATAGAAATAAACCACAGCAAACCAATGAGTCAGTGTTCCTGCATGTAAAAAGTTTAAATCAATTCTAACGTTTGGAAATCCACAAATCTGCTGCACATTTTCCACGTTGTCTTTGCAAACACACGTGCACACACAGACTCACACAGCCCTATATGCAGACACACGTAGTCTTCATCGTCTCTGCTGAGAGGCCCCTCGGTCTCTCTGATAGTTTGCATTGTTACTCGGAGCAAACGAAAACCAGATTCCATCTAAACACAAGTCTACGGTTTCTACAGCGGAACCCCGTCTGTCAGCCGAAGAGCTGGTGTGAGTTCACATGTCAAACAGGCCAGCATTGGTGTGGTCTTGCCTACACACACTCACACACACATGCATACCTCCTCAGGCAGTGGAACCGCTACCCTCCCTGAAATGTCATCAGTACCAGAGGGATGTTAAGAAGCTCATTTGAGCTGAATCCCTATAGATTGCATTCCATCCCTCTGAAAGCATAGCAAAAGCAAGTGCCGTGCAGTAGCAGAAACACAGGAAGGAAGTGAAAAAATATTATCATATCCCAATAATAGTTCATTGAGAGAAGATGATTAGGCACTCAAGTTATTGGAAGAGTTGGATTTTCTCTTCTACACATAACTTCCTAGGAAATTTAAAGTTCAGAGCCACATACTGTGTACATTCATCACCCGCTCCTGTTGAGGGGCCAAGACCTCCCCTTCCCCGCAACTTCTACCAGCTCCCCCGGATTCCCAGGAGTTCCCTGGCCAACATTGAGATATACTCCCCCCAACGCATCCAGGATCGACCCTGACTTTCCCTGGGAGGTGTCTAGGGTGCCTTCTCACTAAATGCCCAAAGAACTTAAGCAAGCTTCAGCAGCATTTATCAGCTGCAAATCCAAAAGGGTTCAAATGAAGGCAACTGGACTTCTTTGGTTTCTTGAAGATGTTTTGCTTCTCATCCAAGGAGCTTTGTCAATTCTGACTGGAACATGGGAGAGTCAAGCCTACATGTGGGAAACTAAACAACTGCACAAGCGCATGGCACAACACAGGAGAGCCTCTTCAGGTCAAGACTCCAGTCCACTTACAGCTGAACGACAAGAGACACTTGAAGATGTCAAATGAGAAAGACGGGAAAGACTGACATTAAAAAGTGTAGGAAGTAAAGTACAAAAGTAAATCAAATCAACTTTATTTATTCAGCACTTTTCATACAAAAAAAATGCAACTCAAATTGCTTCACAGATAAAAATGGCCCCATAGATCCCATATTCCCATCCCAGCCCCCCTCCCCAAGTATAAAACAATTGGCAATTACGGTTCCCCTCCCGCAACCAACTTCCAAAGTGGACATACAATCACCTGCACACTCGTCCATGCACACACACACACACACACACACACACACACACACACACACACACACACACGTAAACAACAGAGGAAACAATAGGCTGAGTTCAGATGGGTCAGGTAATGGACGACACATCATCAGCAGAGCCATCTGCCCTGACAGCAACAGATCCACGGCAGCAGCCAAGACACCGGCCCATGACGCCCAGGGAGGGAGGGCGGAAACCCCCACCACTGCCCGGGCACTACCCGAGGAGCGCCCCGGCCGCCACCGCCGCCGACCACCGGCCCCAAAGCAGAGGGCTCTGCAGAGGAAACACTAAAGGATTAAAATATATAACATGTAAAATAACAAAAGCTAATATGGGTAGAAAGTAACTGATAAAACGTGATCATAAAGATAGTAAAAGAAAACTTGATCATGTAAAAACACTAAGATGTAAATAAAATAACACAATTAATTGGAGAAAAAAAAATATATATATATAAACAAACAAAACAAAGTACAAGCTCTTAAGCGATCTATTCGTTTTCTGAGTTGTGAATGACTGTTAGCTCGTACCACATCCATTCTTAGCCCACTAGCTGTAAAACTTCATGACTTTTAGCTATATGTTTGCTAATTTTTGTTGTCTGTGGCGGCCATCCAGAGTTTTGTTGATTCCAAAAAGTGAATAATTTGTAGAAGAGCATCTGGTAGTCACACTCTTAGATTTTCATTCAGATACATCCACAGGTGCATGAGATACTCTGCTGATGTTTTCCTCTCAGTGATGACCACTAATTGTGCTTCCTGCATTATAATATTTGAATGTGAAGCTGCCAAAGTGGCTGATTAAGGTCCACATGGGACCTTTTTCTTCTGCTTGTCCACTAGTGTTCGGTGTCCTGTGGTAACGGGAAGCGGGCGCGTTATGTCAGCTGTAGAGATGCTCAGGGAGGAGTTGCTGATGAGTCGTCCTGTGCCCACCTGCCCCGCCCTCCAGAGTTCTCCACCTGCTTCAGCCCCTGTGGCCAGTGGCATGCTACAGAGTGGTCTGCTGTGAGTTAAACTTCCAGACATTTTTCAACATGGTGGCTCATGGTTAAAAATCGCTAGAACCACAGCACTGTTGTTCTGTCTGATTCTCTGTTTCTTATCCAAAATTGGACCAGTGTTGATTTGTTTTGATTCTGTGATTTTTCTAATCCTGTGAAGTTAAGCCTTCAGAAATCCCAAATGAACTCCTCTGTGGAAAGATTTCTGAGTTTATTCAGTTTTAATTAGCCACGTTACGTTGTTTTTTTCCCCCCTGTTGTTTTCAGTTTTAAATTTATGAGGTTTAGTATTATGAGGCAAATCATGGGAACAATTAATAGAAGAAACACTCAGCCAACTTTGGCCGAACTTTAGAATCTGGAAAGTATCCTACAAAAATCTTATGAGGAAAAGAAAAAGAAACAAAGGAGACATTTTCATATAAAACAGGTCAAGCAATGCCAGCCAGAAGTTCACTCTAACATTTGCTGAGCACAAATGAATCGTCAGGCCGTTGTTAGACATGAAGACTATGAAAGCAGTGTATTGCTTAATTTAATTTTTTTCATCACATTTTGTTTTGAGGAAAGAGTTTGCAACAGTTAAAATCACCTCTCAAGCTATACACTGTGTTTCCCCTGCAAAGGCTCAGCGCTACGCCTAAAGCTCCACGAAATCTATAGCTCGCGCTAACAATGAGCTAACGCTAATAAGAAACAACTGATAAAGTAAAATGATCCACACTGCTGCACAAAAATAATATTACTTACAAGTCTAGTGGCAACAAAGCCAGGTCAGCATCAGTCTGTGATTTTGTAGCCTCCATCAGCTCCTTCAACTGAGTGTAGGCCACAGCGATGTTCACTCTGGTTTTAGCTCCATTACTCACTTTTACTTACAGGCTCTGCCATGACGCCAGTAAAAAAAAAGCATCATTCTTCTTCTTATTCTGCTTGTTATTGACAGTCGGCAAAATGAAATTGCTAATTGCTATTAGCCACCGGCGCAGTAAACAGATATTGATGTAAAGCAGGTAGAGACCTCCCACCATTGTTCCTACCCCACCCACAAAACTATTAAGTGCAGTTGTTGGTCAGCAGAGGGCTACAAAGTGCTGACCAATGAGAAGTAGCTCAAGCTTAAGACTCAAGAACCACTGAAACCAGTTTGACAGCTACAGCTTAAAGTGTTAAAAACTCTTCAGTGTTGCCTTAAGTCTTTGAATCTTTACATTTTTTCTGCTCAGATCTGCATTAAAACAATGTCTGACTATATTTATGAGTGTGAAAGTCCACTGTACCATTCCACATCTTCTCTGTTCTGCCTCAGTGTTCAGTGACATGCGGAGCAGGAAGAGCTACCAGACAAGCAGTCTGTTCCAACCACCGCCACCCTGTGGACCAGTCGTTTTGCGACCCGGATGAAAAGCCCGTAGCAGAACAGGAGTGCACCGCAGCGCCCTGCCCCTCTGTTTATACCCGTCAGCACATTTATGAGCAGCCATACGGATATCCTCATGACCCCGGCCGTCATCCAGGACACAGTAGCTGGAATGTCCCCTCGGCAGACAACCAGTGGAGGACCGGACCCTGGGGCTCGGTATGTTCAGCATACATCACATATTTTAGGAAAAACCAGCATATTTGTAATATTTATACTTGAGAAGGACAAAATACACATGTACATAAATATCCATTCAGAAATGTGTATTTTAATTGTGTTGCAGGCCCTTCTCTAGATGGTATACATGTATAATGTTTTGTTAGGAAGGCCTGCATGTCTGTGTGCATAAACACATTCTTGTGAACACATTAACTCAGAGGTTGATGTGGGAGATGTTTTCTTTTCCCAGGGCAGAAGGCCATACATGGTAACAAACCAGTGCGTGTTCAGCTTACTGTATGATCAGCTCAATGTTCTATCACTCAGTACCGTGCTGGTACCACAAAATACAGCCTTAATTCTTTAGATTAAATCTGAGCGGTTCTAAACGGTGGCTGCAGATTTTAAGCTGTCATGTCTCTGGTCATAATTCAGGCTGCAGTTTGAAACAAACTAGTTTACCTAAAATGATCAAGTGGGATCTGTTAGGTGAAACTAGGAACATCACACAGACATTACATTTGGGTGTAACATCAACATGTCGCATTAAAGTCTAATTTAGAATAAGTGGAATAAACAAGTTCCACACTTCTACGTCCCGTCTTAAAGGGACTATGCAAAGTTTGAATTTTTATGTTCGCTATTGCCTCCTGAGGCCAAATGCATGACTGCAGCTTCAATAGTAGGGTCCTGCATGATGCATGCATGCTGTACATGCACACTCCTGAACGAAAACAGTCCCATGCCGGTGCAATTTACAGGTTTGCCGGCATGACTTCGACAGAGGTAATACATGTCATAAAATATATTTAGACCAAATCAATTTAGGCTGCATATTTTCCAGGTTGTGATAGGTGACCAAATACATAGCAAAGTGAATAGAGTGAAGAAGCCAAATAATACAGATAAATTATAAATCACGTTTGATGGAGGAAAAAACTAATATTAGTACATTTAGTATGCAAAATTAATACTACACACACACACACCCCACCCCCACACCGTCTCGTATTCAGTAAGAATTTCTTACCTTTCAAGCAACAGTGATGTCAACTGTATGTATGGTATGTCTTTTGTCATCCCGAGAGACACTCAAAATTTTCCACTCCTTTAATGCCGGGCCGATGTTTATTCTCGTTCTTTTTCGTCGGCGGCGATCGGTCTTAAGTTTTGCCCATTGGAATACACTCTTGGTTTGTTTGTCTTGTTTGTGGTCTGGGCTGAAGTTTTGCCGGTGCTTGAAGCAGCTCTCTTCTTGTTCTTGGCTGAATCCATTCTAGCAAAACCACCTTTCGCTCTGCCGCTAAGCTACAGATAGCAAACTCAATGGGCTAGCTGCCTGAGCGTGAACGCGCACGATGTCTTCACGCATCACGCTGCCTCTGGAAGGCTTGACCCGAACATGCTCTTTTTCTGTGATTTACAGGAATACAGAGGCAATCAGTAAAAATGCCTGGGATCCTTCTAGGACCAGGGCATTGCAGGAGAATAATGACAATGAGCGCCATACCACAGCTGCTAGCTTAGCTGGTATCTCATTGGGCTGTGAATCAAGTATCAAATTGTCCCCAGATCACATCAAAACTAAATCGCCAAACCCTTCTCAGTTTAGGTCCCATGTGTCAGTTAGGTCAGGACATGTGAGGCTGGATTTTGAATAAAATGATGGCGAATAGCAAACTTTCTGAGAGATGAAGAAGACGTTGGCTACATTGGACTTCACTGCAGTAAAAGTCACATGTATGATTTTTTTGGTTTTTCAAACCTGACCAGGGTTACTTTCACATGTGCTGCAAAATCAGATACAAAGCTAATGTTTTCCAATGTGACCTCAGCCTGATTTAGTCTTTTTACCCTATTAGTCCAAATATCTGGTAATACGCCTCTGAATCCTGCCATCTGAAACCCTAACCCTCTCCTCCAGGTCAAAAAAGTTACCTTGGTTATCCTTCCAGGTTTTCAGATAACTAGCAGGTGTTTAAAAATACTAAATCAAGGGAAGTGGGCAGGTTTCCCTAAAAAACGTGCTCAACTCCAGTTATTTTTTGTTGCTGAAGTATCAGATTCAACTAGTTTAACGATGGTTAATACTTGTGTGTGTTAGGGTTGTACATACTCCTGTTGTCTGAACATCATGTTAATCAATTTCCACAAAAGAAAATGCATGTGAGAAGCATAGTGATCATATATCGCATTTAGTAAACAGGAAGCCAACATAGCGGTGTAGTCTGAGTCGAAAAATTGCTGCGATTATTATTTAATTACATTAGAAACTCAAAAATTAGAGAGCAAAAATTATTTTTATGGAAATATGTTAGATGTAATATGTCGGGAAAAGTTTCTGTCGAAATATATATAAATTAAAAAATGCTCTTACCAGTTAGTGTTTCCAAGTCGATGTACGTTTTGAAGTTTCCACTCTTCAGCAGCTCTTCTTTCACCATTTAAAGTACCATAATTTCCAGACTATAGAGCGCACCTCAATATAAGCCGCACCAACAAAAAAAAGGTTTTCTACACACACGCCACACTCTAATACAAGCCGCGGCGCAGCAGCCACATGCAGGTCTCCGGCGCACAGCGCATGTATGGCCATAACATAAGATAATTTGACAGAAAGACGCTACTCAGAGGTTTCTCGTTGTTGTTTTAATTCAACAAAACGAATTTTAAACACGGGTGAACGTGCCTGCAAGTTTAGAAAAGAAAACAGCACTGATAGCATTCATATTTCTGGATGGTTATAAAATAAAAACAGAACTGACACGTTATTACCGGTAATTTGCTTGTTTAGAAGAAAAGAACAGCGCTGACACAGCATTAATAAGCCCTGGATGATTAGAAAATAAAAACTGCACACAAAACATGCCTGGTTAGTAAATAAAACACTTGCCTACCAGAAGCAGTCATTCGCTCTCATCTTCCTCTTGCACACTAAAGCCATTAAAGTCTTCTTCAGTGTCGGAGTTGAACAGCCTCAGGAGAGCTTCGTCACATAGCTTTTCTGTGGCGATGTCAGTGCCGCTGTCCGTGTTGCTGTCATCATCCCCGGGTGAAGCTGGCTTGAATGAGTTCTTCCCGCTGCCGTCTCCAGCGCCGAACCTTGGATTCATTCATGCCAAGCTCACGTGCGGCAGCACTGTTTCCCTCCTTTACTGCCAGATCGATGGCCTTCAACTTAAATGCGGCATCATATGAACTCATACGTGTAGTCACCATGATGAGGGGGTATGGATTTGAAAAAAAATTCTTCGTCGTGCCGGCTGCTTGCATGTGCTAAATTAAAATGAGCACTTTCTTCAATTTCCACTTTTGACTTCCACCTGTTTCACTTTCTGCTGAAGCGCCCCCTGCAGGTGAAGGAAAATATTCAGTAAAGCCGCACCTCATTATAAGCCGCACGGTTCAAAGTGTGGGAAAAAAGTAGCGGCGTATAGTCCGGAAAATATGGTAATTATCCCAGTTTGGCCTGTTTCCATCAACTTTTGCTGCTGGCTCAAACCTGTATGGCTGTGCACCTCCAGTATTTAACAGGAGCTTCGTGCTGCTGCCGCTAATCCATTTATTTTCTGAGCAGAGTCAGGAACCTTTTTCTTCAGCAACGTCACTTCCAGTTTCCAGCAAGAGGTGCTGTTTTTAAGACGGATGATCAGCTGGGAGAGCCCAGTTAGAACAGTAATAGCACCCTTTTTTTTCCAAATATCTTCCTTTTTTAATGAAAATATAAAGTTTAGACCTGTTACAATATAAGGACTTCAACATGTATAGGCAGATTTTTAGCAGCATTGCCTCCGTAAACGCCACATGCTGTGAATGACATCACATCTCCTGTGCATGCAGGACACTTCAGGACCGAGAATTGTGGAGTCTGATGTGCTCACAAATTACATTGTGATCAAAATTTGTCCTGATTTAGTTTCATTCTAACAGGAAAATTGCACATTTCTTACAGTTTTGTAATTGTAATAGGGAGGTATCAAAGTAGTACAATCTCAGCTATTTGTGTGGAAAGCCTAAATATATAAATACTACTTAGTGAAATAGTCCATGCGTTGTTTTTGAGAATAATATTTCAGGTCAAATGTAGTTTATATGAATGTATTTTCTGTGGTGATGCTGGGGCAGCAGTAGCTCAGGAGGTAGAGTGGGTTAGTAATCAGAGGGTTGCAGGATCGATCCTGACTCCCGTCTATGCTGCTGTCGTGTCCTTGGGCAAGACACTTAACCCACCTTGCCTGCTGGTGGTTGTCAGAGGGGCCGGTGGCACCTGTGCTCAGCAGCTTCGCCTGTGTCAAGGCGGCCTAGTGCAGCTGTGGCTACACTGTAGCTCTTCACCACCAGAGAATGAATGTGTGTGTGCATGGATGAATGACTGATTGTGTTGTAAAATGCCTCGGGGGGTTCTTGGACTCTAGAAAGCACGTCACAAACAGGCCATTTTCCATTTACCAATATTTTGAGTGACACCATTTATTTTTAAGTTTCACAGAAAAGAATTTGTGAGTTTTGACTCATTTTTCTACAGTTGATGAATGTGGTATTTCTACGCTGTTAAGTCACAACTCAAGTGGAAAATCCTTCCTGTTCAGGTTCTTTTTGTGCTGTCCTCCCTCACAAATGCAGTAGATAGGACTGAATGTTCTTTCTCCCTCCAACAGAGGGGATGCATCAATGTAAATGGGTGCAGAGTCAACCAGCTTCCTTTGTCAAGGCTGTTTTGTTCAGTTTTCAGGGTGATTCACTGACTTTTCCATCTTTGGGAGAAAATAATGAGCATAGCAGCTGGGTCTGGTCATGTAAAGATCTCTCTAATTTAGCACGAAGGGGTAAAACAGAGAGAAAATAGCTTTTGTTTGAGTTTCTTTTTATAATGCTACTGAAATGAATTGAAACAAAGATTGCTCTGCTTGTTCTCCAGTGTTCTAGCACCTGTGCTGGGGGCTTTCAGAGGAGAGTGGTGGTCTGTCAGGATGCTGATGGACGCAGCAACAGCTACTGCGACGAGAGGGTCAAACCTGCAGAGTCCAAGAGCTGTGACTCTGGACCCTGTCCTCTGTGGAACTACAGTGCCTGGGGGGAGGTGAGATCTTTCATCATTTATTACACAAAACTAGACTCTGTTCTAACAAAAACTAAAAAAGACATGGGAAATCTGTTCCCTCAGATCAATAAGTCATGTCCGTTAACCCTCTGTGTCTCCGTGGAGCACATGTTGTGTTGATCTTTTTTCACTGAAGGCAAACCGACGTCAACACAAACCAGCTGACTAGGTTTTAGGGACTGTCTAAATGTCTACATTTCACAATAATATTAAATCACATCAGATATTTGTGTCTACTGCTAATGTCAATGTTAAACATTTAATTAGACAAATGTACATTTGTATATATTTGGAGGATTTAAATGTTTGGGGTTTTGCTCATTGCAGGCTAGACTCGCTGGCTGATCCACATAAACACCAGTGTCATTTGTTTATTTCTAAAAATGTTTGTTTTGATAAAAATTATGTCATATTTTCTTTTACTTCTTTATTGTTAAATAGAGATGAAGTTTGGGATTTAACAATAATTTGTTTACAACATATTGATCCCAGGTCCAACTTTCCAGCTTTTTCTGTCATGTTCTGTGTCCTGTCAGCGTTACTCCGCTTGTGCTCTCTAGGTTTTGCTCATAAGTTTGAGCTTTGATTTTGGCTTCCAGGGTTTTGTATGCAAAGCTTAGATACAAGCCACAACTCCTCCTGAATAAAGGATTATTGTTGTTTGAACTCAAACACTCAGTGTCGTTTGGGTCCAGTCTTCTATCATCGGGGCGTTTTCTAACAGAGTAAAGTCTAGTTGTGTTCCCAGGGCAGTTCCGAGAAGTTTCTGGCAGGGATAAACTGACTGGGAGGTACGATGGCTCGGTCCTCGCAGCCGTTGGGTCTTCATTATAAAATCAGTTCTTTTGAGACTTTTGATAAGACATCAGTTTATCACCACTGCTTAGACATTGAGTCACGTCACTGAAAGGCATCCACAGAAGTAACATTAAAGCTGCCACAACAAATCTACAGAACAAGCCAGCCGCAAACACACTCACCCCTCCCCTCGGGTGTCTTCCATGAGACGCTTCTGACAGAACCGAAAACCCGCGATGCTGGACGAAACAAATTAGTGCTAAACACCAGTTGCCGTTTTCTAAATCCCAATGTCTTTATTTCAAATGGTGTTTTTCTTTTTGGGACTGTCCTAAAGTATATACACACACACACACACACACACACACACATATATATATATATATATATATATATATATATATATATATATATATATACATATATATATATGTATATATATATATGTCTATATCTGATATTATTGAGGGGTGAACTTCTCACACCTGTGGTGTTCTGTTGCTAAATACGAGTGTGTTGAATGAACGGAGGACCCAGGGAAGTGCTGCAGTTCAGCGAGACAGACAACCAGATGGCCTATTAGTTGGTTTTTGTTCGAAAAGTGTTATTGGTGTAGGTTTTAGACAAATGCAAGAGAACCACTTCATTATTTTGTTTTTATCTCCACAATATATTTACAGCTAGTCTAAATTAGAACATTGTTAAGAGCCATGAAAAAAGGTTTATGCTCATTTTGTTTTCCAAATTTGTTACAACAGCTTTAAAAGTTATGTTTTGTCAAATCACACAGTATTTTAAGCAATATGAGCAGCGATGTGAGTGGCTTTGTAAAGCAAAAAGCACTGTTCAATGATCAGAAAAGGCGTCATTTTTCCGATGCTCTGTGAGACCACAAATTGACATCGCATTTTTTGGTGTTGGGAGTTTAGAAACTGCGACTTAAAAGCAGTGTGAATACCGCCCCTTTCTGCTTCTACCGTAACTCCTCCTGTCAAAGAAATGCTGATTGTTTAGTAGAGGTGCTGAAAAAAATCGATTCAAGTCTGAATCGAGATTCTTATTTATAAAGATTCAGAATCGATTCACAAAGGTTCAGAATTGATTCCAGGAACTCAAATGTTTGGCATGTTACAGGTTTGAGATGCACTTTTTGATCTTTGTTAGGAGAGTCAGTACTCCGTTTACTTTTGTGGTCCCATAAATTGAAATGATTTATGTTTGAATCTGCTGATAAGAGGGCACTTGAATGTCATTTTTTCCATACTCAGAAATTTGAGATATTCTCATATTTATTTTCTAAGTTGATAAATGAGTACTCAGGATTACTCATGTAACTTGTTTCTACACATACTTGAAAAGTATTTGACTGTATTACTTTCAAAGCTACTATTAGGAAACTACATATTTGTTATATTTTACAAGGTAAGCAAAAATAAATGTTGCCTTTTGGTCAAAAGATTGCTTCTGTTTACAGTTTTAGAATCACTTTAGTTTACATTGTAAATTTGCATTTTTGGAGCATGACCAGTTTAAGGTCAAATAAAAATGTCCCATAGCTTTAACTAACTTGTACAACAAAGTAGTTCATCCTGGAGCTGACACTCTTTGTTAATACTGATTGTGAATCGATTTAAATTGAGAATCGAGAATCGATTCTGAATTGAATCGGCACTCCAAGAATCGGAATCGAATCAAATCATGAGTTGCTCTAAGATTCACATCCCTAGTGTTTAGCGACATCTGCTGAAATTGTTTCCTACTGAGTTGCAACCATTCCGCATGAGTCAACCGTGCTACTCTAGCAGTCCTTTCCGAGTACATACCCCTAGGTACTAAAGTGTTTCCTGAAACGGTGCGGTACACTGAAGCACGCTGCGAAGGTCTGGTAAAATTACCCTGATGTTTCAATATTGGAAAAGGGCCTTGTTAAAGCAAATCTGTGCTCAACGTTTATGAAGCGGATGAAAAACATAGTTTTTCTTTTAATGTGAACATTGGTATGTAGCTGGTTGTGTAATTGTGGAACACTGTTTCCCTCAGTGCACCCAGACGTGTGGCAGTGGTAGGAGAACCCGCTTGGTGGTCTGTCAAAGGCCGGACGGACAAAGACTCAACGACTACAACTGTGACATTCTGGATAAGCCGCCTGACGTGGAGCGGTGCAACCTGCAACCCTGTCCTGGCTCTGCATCCTGGCACCGCCGACCCTGGAAGCCGGTACGATAGTACTAACTTTCCTTCAACACGTATCACTGCCTGTCTATGGGTGTATCACTGTGAATGCACATGGCATGTTGCCAAGAAACGTCAGACATGTGCACCGAGTTTTCCTTAAGTTTAAAACCGTAAGGCCTTTAGAATGAAATGCTGGATTTCAAACGCCACCGTTGATTAGCCGGCTCCAGCCCACCCAGATAGGCCCTTCAGTGGCATGGTGCTGATTAGAATTAAAAAGGGACAAAACAATGGTGCTCCACCTAGAGGGTCATTATGAACACATGGAAAACATTTCCAGACACTGCTTCAAATCCAAACCTATAAATCAGGGGTGGGGGTTGGGGGGGGGGGTGCTTGGGCATTTCTCTGGAAGATATTTATTTCATATATAAGGCGTGAAGAAAACAATCCTCGCTGTTATTGCTGCCTTCACCTTGTATCTACAGTACACAAGTGTATATTTGTGTATAAGAGTTAATATTATGACCTTTATTGAACAGCTACAAAAGCCTGTTGATGTATTTTTGTGTGTGTAACGTTGTACAGTATGATTTTGTTTGCTATTGTTTGTTACTGAAAATTTTAATTTTTACTGGTGCTCTCAGTCAAATATCTCCCATCCCTTTATGAGTAAATGCAGTTTGTACAGAGAAAATATTTTCAGTTGGTGTTCCATTCTTATTTCTGACTGTGCTTAAGTTGAATGTGGAGCTTCTTCATCTCTGTTCCATTATTTTGTCTGCAGTCACCATCGCACAAAACACAACAATGGTGGCTAGAAGAGTCTTAGATAAATGTTAAAGATCTAATTACAATAAAATGCAAATTATTTGGATTTTTAAGAAAGTGTTCATGTTTTTAAGCTGTATGTTTCTCTTTATATTGTCAAACCACCAAACACAAACCATCATGTTTAGGCCTTGTATGAAAAAGACGATATATCTCCTTTGTTATGTGGAATCAAGGTTAGGACTTTAGACCAAATCTAACTTAAAAAGTTGTAATGTTGAGATTTGACAGAAACATGCAGTAACTACTCCAAGTGATGCTGTGAAAAAATTAGAAATTGTTTGAATCCTACTTATTGATCCTACTTATTGAGGGGCCTCTGTTGTCCTAATTGGACTGATTCAGAGAACAGCCACGAATAAAATGTTACCACACACTGCCTTGCCAAAAAAAAGTCACCACCAAAGAAAAAGTCACACACACGATGCGCCCGCTCTGGCATGATTTCTTCTTCTTCGCCAAGATCTTGTATTGAAGGGAAACTTCGACTGCTGTGCAAAGCCGTCTTCTGCACTTCTCAAAAATTAATGCTAAGGTCTGGACTCTGTAGTGACTGATCCATGGATGAAATGTAGGTCTCATGCTCCTCTTGAGCCTGATGCATCCTGGCATTGTCATCTTGGAATATCCCCATGCCATCAGGAATGAAATATTCACGATGAGAACACCTATACTCAGGTACCAGCTGACCTTTTTGGTCAGTTATTGGAGGCTTGTAACTTTTATCTTGGTTTAATGCAGTTGGTGACATTTTTAAGGCCCGGCCTTCATACCTCTGTCCGTGTTTCATTACATGGTTATTTTGGCACAAATAAATAAAATATGTATCCTGGAATTGAAACCTGGGAACACCAGGATGGTACCTTTAGTCGATGGTGATATTTACAGTAGAGTAGTAGTTCATGTAGATGATCTCATATTGCAAAAACTGAGCTGTAAAGGTATTTTTCTTCTTTTTAACATAATCAGGTGATTTAAGTTATTTTAAGACAACAGAATAATGCTTAACTTCCACTAGCAGTTAGCCCATCAGTCATTGTATACATAAACTAATTAGAGACTGCTCAGAAACACACTTAAAAATCACAAAAAGTATCACTTTATTGCTTCAAAACAAAATGATTAAGTCTGTTGGATGTAAGTGAGTTCCTTACAGCAGCTTGTTGAACCTAAGTTAAGCACACATATACCTCTGCTTCATCCTGTGTCACTTGATGCTGTTTCTCATGTCTACAAATAGTCGGTGTTTTGCTGAAGGATTAGTTGTTGTTTTTTTTGTTTTCTTGTAATAAATACACATTTATTTGTTTACAGTGTTTAACTAGTTGTTGCAGCATTGGCATTTCGCTCCAGGTCAGACTAATGCAACACTTTACTTGAATATTTGTCGTTTTAAACATGTGTTTGGGTCATGTGACCTAACCTGTGATTTCCTCTGGTAAGTTGAGAGTTTCTGCTTGTTTTAAAACACCAGCTGAAACTAGCTTTAACACTCAGCCTTACTGCTGGGATGTCAGGTCGTTTTAAGACATGTTTGTGCGTTCACTGCCCAGGACACTTCTGATCTTTGAACCTGAAGATTTGGAAAAACGTTTACCAAAAGAAGGCAGTGCTATCGAGGTGGGCCTGTAGGTGAAACTGTGACCATTGATTATCTCATTCAGGTAAACAAGGATATTTTGCCATAAACAGTCAGTGTAGTGGTGGAGTTTTCTTCACTTGCTTTCCCAGAATCCAACTCCTTCCAAGAACCGTAAGAATGTCACATCTTCGTTTTCTGAATTTTGATTAAAAGAACATTAAACATCACGACACATATTTCAGTTGAAGTGTTGCAGTTGGCTCTGAGTTTATGTTGGGATCTTCCCCAGTGAATCTGCAGCCTCCCTCTTTGTGTTTTTGTATCCCACTTAGTGTGTGTGTGTGTGTGTGTGTGTGTGTGTGTGTGTGTGTGTGTGTGTTTGTTTGAAGATCTCCACTACAACCAGGACTCCTCAGCCATGGAGGTCTCACTCCCACTCCCTCCTTTTCATTACTTTGTGCAACGAAGTTGCACCAAACCCCAGCGGAGCGGCTCTGCTTTATTTTGTCTTTACTTTTGTTTTTCTTTTTGCTATTTATTTCATTCACATTCAAAATATTTTTTAAATGTTGAAAACTTTTTCCTCAACTGTAAAGAAAACTATTAAATAAACATAAGTGTGAAGTTTGTGTTTGTTTTTCAGTGCAGTATTTTACAGTGAAACAAAACACCTCATGTACCTTGAAAATCTCATTAACTGCTTCATTAACAAGATGAAGACGTGACTCGGGAAACATCAAGCGGCGCACAACGACAGCGGAGTGTTTTATTTACGTTCATTACACATTAGGAGAGTCTTGGCTGTGAAACGGCTTCATCATTGTACTCACGAGATCGTGAAATCCTTTGAGACTTCAAAGTTCACGGTTTGTTTATGCAATCACCCATTAAACCAAAAAGAAGATCACGTTTGATATCGCTGTTTGATGTCATATATGATGTTGTTCCTCTCCACTGCCAGGATTAAAGTCTCTTTCCGGAATATTTCTCTTATCCAATGACGCCATCTAGTGGCTGACAAGCATGTCACACAAAAAGTCTGTCGCTCAGTTTTTTAAGATGGCGACTTCACGTTTCTTGTTTATAAATGTGCTTCTGTAGCCGACAGAGCTAAAACACAAATATTATTTTCATGTCTTGTTGTGTTTTCATATCTTTACATTTTAAAGACTTTCTTGTCCGTGAAAAGTTCATCAACGTTGCATCAGCCGAGGTATTCCTTAAATTTGAAGCATCTAAGTGGTAGTCTAACGCTATTGGTTAGTTCTGGTCGGCGCTCAGTTTCCTATTGCACAGAGCTCTGTGAGGCAGGGGGCGTGCTTAGCAACAAAAAAAGACATATTGCTGACATTATATCACAGTACATGATAAGATAATCACTTTTACGGATTTCTGACAAACCATACATAATTTCTGAAAGTAGAAAACTCCGGAAAGCTTTTAAAACTATGAAAAACACACAGCTCCACTTCTGGAATGATACTGGGAGCAAGTGGGCCATTGGGTCACGAGTATGCTTCATATAAATGAAATAGCATTTCTGCAGTACTTTTATTTTGAAAATTACCAGGGATTTTACACTGAAACCATGAGTGATTTCCTGTCTAGCCTAAATGCTGTAATGGACGTGTCCCAGAAGCGGCTCGTGGCAAAAATAGAACCCGACTTTTACTTTAGAGGTACGGCTAAAGATTCTCTTTGAATCAGTGACATTGCGCACCGCTGATGCTATCAGAGTGAAATGGGGATTACAAATATGAACACACAACACAGTGGAAAATGGTGGAATATAGTTTATTTTGTTGACAGAGTAACAGTTTTTTTGGCACATGCAATAATCTCTGATGTTGTGGTACATTTTTACACTTAGCTCATTTCAGTCATGTTTTTAGCGGTTGGGTGCTTCTGTAGGACCGGTTCTGCATTCATGGCTTGATTTACGCATCTCTCATCCATCTTCTGGCCAAGTAATTTGACTAATTCCATCTTAAAGGGATAGTTCACACTGTGAATGTTCTGTATTTGTATAGCGCCTTCTTAGGGTTCTACAACCCCCCAAGGTGCTTCATAACAAAATCAGTGATTCACTCATTCACACACACACATTCACACGCTGGTGATGATGAGCTACAGTGTAGCCACAGCTTCCCTGGGGTGCACTGACAGAGGCAAGGCTTACCATGCGCTGGTGCCACCGGCCCCTCCGACCACCACCAGCAGCACACGATTTGTGATTTTGTACACTGGGCACCTTAACTGTTGTAGACTGCCCTTCGAATGGCTTCAGTTTGGAGAAACATAGACGAACCAACAGTCTGGGTTTAAAATATTTAAACAAACAGGTTCGAAAGTGTCTCTTCAGTTTTTGCCAATTGTATGTTCTAACTTTTATTTTGTCGTGATTTAACTTTTCCTGTTCTTTATTAGTTATTACAGTTATTATGACATTTTGTCCAGAGGTGTGTGGACTAAGTACATTTGTAAATAATTAAATTTTCAATTCATTTCACATTTATAAGAACTGCTATAAAACGAAACACTCTGTACCCAACCCTTCTGTAACCCTCTCATCTGTCTGGTCAGAGCTAATCTTTGTTTCTCCAAACTGAGGTTGTTCAGATAGCTATCTGCAACCCCACTTCGCAAAGATGTGGACTTCTCTTTGAGCAGCTGATTTAGGACCACCCTCTGACGTATTTTACAAACCTAATTGGCACATTGCAGTGTAACAACAGCACAGACCTTTTTAATCCTTTTAACATTTCATTTTATAATTTTCTTGCAGAAAACAAACAAATCAAACATTGGCTCTGGAGGCCACATCTGTTAACTATTGCAATAAAGGACCCCTCTGTAATGCTTTTGGCAGCAGGTAATAGAATCTAGTAGTGCATGTGAGCAACGACTGTTTAGTAAAATGTGCTTAAACACTATTTTATTAAATGCACAGTTTAAATTGTAAAAACTACCGTGAATAATATTTTAATAACTGAGAATTCAGCCTTCGACTTCATACAACTATAAAGGACTAAAGATAAATAAATACATTACAGACGCAATCAATGAAAGCTTTTTACTGATTCATGGCCTGCTGATTTTAGATAGCTCTAGTAAATATGACATATGTTGTTTCATATGTGTTTTTAAGTATTTTTATTATATTATATTATATTTATTATTTTATTATTTACCATTTATATATTTAGAAACTTACTTTTTGCAAAGGAAAATGTATAAACGTGAGTATTTACCTTACATTATGGGTATGTCATTAATCTGTTAAGTAATACACCTTTTGTTCGTGTTCATGATAACATTAATCATGATAATCAAGTTAATGCCTTCAGTTAGTGTGATGTATGTGTTTTTAATAAGGACCTTTAAATCTGTCCTGCATCCCTCATATTTATTAAGAATTGATATTAACCCTAACCCAAATGTACCAGAAGGACATTTGCTCTAGCTCTTTTAGAAATAAAGAAACATGTTTTGGAGTAAACTTGTGTAAATGAATGCAAAACATGTTAATAAAGAGTAATAATAATAATAAGAATAAGAATTTTCATAAATTCGTTTTAAAAATTGAAAGATCTTACAAATTATACCATTCTTGTAAACTGAATAGTTGTCATAGTTTATATTCAATTTCTATTTTTTGTTAAGATTTTTATTAAACCTTAATTATTGCATCTGAAAATAACGAAATTATCACTTTTATTGCACAAGTCATGAATTACGAACAGCAAAGGCACCAGGAATGTAAAACCACTAATTATTATAACCTGAACAGTAATATTTATGAAAACAAAACATCAGCGTCAGACAGGGGGTCAACCAAAGCACCAGTTTAGTAATCTATGCCGTTTTGTTGCTAGCAAAAACACACCGTTTCCTTTTACGTTTGGGTTTCCCATGGGGCGTAGGGGCAGTAAAGCTACAGCAAGGTAATCATGGTGTTTTAAATCAAGTCCACATGCACACCAGCTACAGACCTGAGAGCAGGATCGTTCTCCAAACCTTTCACCTTAGGGTCACTTGTTTGTGACATGTTGCGTTTCCTGATTGTGCCCATACGTCAGCTCGGTGTGAACAACTGAGTTAGCGAATGAGAGGTCCACCCCGGCCCCCACAAGCATGTCTCTTTTATGGTTTGACTCAAACATGCGTTGGTAGATAGTGTTTCCTTTGGGCTCTGGGACGAAGCAAAACCGTACTATTGACCACAGATTGTCTCCAAACATGAAGGCTTTGGTGGCAGAAAACCAGATGCAGCGAGATGTTATCTGATGATTTAACATATCTGGGGCGCAGCACTGCTTCTGCGTCAGGAATGAAATTCCCCTTTAGGACTATCAGATGGCAAGCATAAAGAAAATCTTTGCAGCTTGTATGAATATTTTATTGTGAAGGATAGGTTACTAGACATTTTTTAAGGATCTTTTAAAGCTGTTTCGGAAAAAATTAAGAGAAGAGTTTTCGCTGTAGTTTGAGGGTGATCAGGAACAGATGTGGTGAGACAACATGAGAAGAGACAGTCCTCTGAAGTCTGGAAGCATTTAGTTTGGAGTATCCCAGACCCACTGACAGACAGAGGGCATGACCTCACAGGTAGAAAGCAGCTCATTGACTAACGACTGATGTTATAAAGGCCTGTATGAGGCAATTATTTGCCTAATTTTAAATATGTACCCCTCTGACTTAAAACAGGAATCTCCATCTTGATGAAATGGGGTGGGGACAGATTGGGTGTTTACGTCATTGAATAGGTTAGACTAAAGCTGTGATGTCATCCATAGATGCCAGGGTGTTTTTCACTGCCTGTCAGGTTTCAACCTGCTCTGAAGTGAACCACTGGTCCGCAGATGCGAGAAGATTCATGGGTATCAAACACGACCCAATGTAGGCCTACTGTTTATAAAATTTGGTTCATTTGGTTTCAAACACAGCTGCAGGTTCTGTGGTGACGGTTCATCATCTCAGGCACGGTAGTCTCTTTAAGGTTCAAACAAAAACAACTGAACTTCTTTATTTTCAGCCCAGTTTAAAAGCAGGATAATGTTGCTCGCAATCCCAATGACCTGTCTGATTATCAGAATGGTTATAGAGATAATTTTATCAGATAATCCTACCTTGTGTGGTGTGTTAAGAGCACTTTGGTCAGACGGACATCAGGACGGCTCAGATCATAAACCGGGGCTGTCTTGATCTGATTTCCGAGGACAAACAAGCGTGCTAACGGTTCAGTGCGACATTTAGCCAATCAGTAAAGAAGGTGCCGGAAACACACTGTACTTAAGTTTGTTTACTCCAAAGTCGTGTGAACGCTCAAGATTTCCCGTCAGACCAGGAAATTCCCTTGTTTTAATTATTTTTTAAACACAGTGTAGTAGAAGAAAGTAATACCACCGACATCGGCGGTGCTCTGAGGAAGACTGCAGCGTTAGCCAAAACTTGTCAGCGAAAAAAGATAAAAACAAATCTTCTAGATCTTCTTTTCTTTACATTTCCCTCTTTTCAAAAATATTTATGGAACAATATGCTGTCATAATTATGTGCATGAACAGCAATGAGTTAAACAAAACAAAACAAATCAGCCAAAGCTCAAAGAAAATTAATTGGAAGACCACTGGAATGTCTGGAGTCTTGATCGAGATCAGTTTAAAATAATACAAAATAGTCTTGCTGCTTGAAATAAAAAATACACAAAATTTAGGGTGATTTTAACTTTTGCACATTTTTGATTCTTTCAATAACTTAAATAATATTTGATTGTTGGAGTATTAAACCCCCACAGCAAAACAAATACAGCATTAATGACAAGATTTTTTGTCTCATATCAGTTGCTTCTGTCCGTTTCCTTGAAGGTCAATGCCAAGATCATCTTCTTCTCCAAGTTTCTCCGCACCTCCCTCCCGCTGGCTGCTATGACAGATTAGAAAAGCAGCTGTGGAACATTTAGCAGGAAGATGTAATAAGAATTTGATGCTTGGTGTCAAAAGTTATAATAATGCAGCTAATGTGTCACGTGTGTTTTGCAAGGCCCAAACATCAACAATTGGCTTCATTCAGCTGTTTCTGAGCAAAACATCTAATTACACTGCAAAATCTGATTTCTAAGAAAGTAAAAATGCCTCATTTTAGACATTTTATTTTATTTTTAGAAAAACACTTGTTCTGTAGAAAATGGCTTTATTTAAAATGAGCAAAATATTCTTAAAGCCATGCTATGCAACTTTTTAATTTTTTAAATTCATTTTCCTGAGCCGGCATTTCAGGGTGAATGAAAAGCCACTCAGACCCTCACCGCCATCTGTGTCCAGAATAGCGCACTCGCAGCTTCAGAGTATCCGGGCCGGTCGCTGTTACTCTTAGTAAAAATGGACCTGACATGCCAGGTGCTGCAGTCTGCTTCCAGCATGTTTTATTCAGGTTTTAGATCGTGAACACTGCTGAATTGTTTGATTTAGGGATGAACCTTGCCCTCTGTCTATTTTACACAGGGGACAAGTCTGGATACTCATTGGCAGAAAGCACCATGAGTGGCGGGACTAGGCAGCTCAAAAAGGACCAATCAGAAAAACGGCGGAAATGACGATGGGTACCTTTGACATTTGAATTGATTCGGTACTAATTCCCGGTACCTAGGAATCGATACCAGTACTTAACGGTACCAATTTTAGATACTTTTGAGTGTTTAATATTTTAATTCTCTTTTATAATAAAATATATATTTTTCTCAATATATGTATCCATATTTGATACATTTCACAATAAATAACATAAAACTGTTTGTATTTTAACATCGTCCTTGTAGTTTTATAAGCTGATAATTAAACTGAAGCAAACATCTTTACCGTGAACTAAATTTACTAAATTTCCTTTTGCTGACCTTTTTCATTTGATTTTTCCTACTGGGAAGCTAGAATTTCCGAGGAGAAAGCGAACACACCATTAGCTGATAACAGTGGTGGCAATGGAAGCTAATTTATCAAGCTAACGTTATCTTAAACAGTTTATTTAGCTGCTGGAGCAGATTAAAACAATGATGCCACACACTTAGATCGTTGTCGCTGGTTTCATCTTCACCCAATCACTCGTCGCATTTAATAAAGTGAAGCCAAACTTTTGAGCGCGTTCATGTTCTTCCAGTCAGAAATTTGGAGTTCGGAGGAGAAAGCGAATGCACCATTAGCGAAACGGAAGCTAACGTATCAAGCTAACGTTATCTTAAACATTTTATTTACCTACCGGAGCAGATTAAGATGAGGATGTCTCACTTAGATCGTTGTCACTGGTTTCATCATCACCCAGTTACCCATCACATTTAGTGAAGTGGACCCAAGCTTTAGCGTGCGTTCTTTCTACCATGCTGCTCTGTTTACAACTGGCTCGCAGCGACCGACGACATTACGCTCTTGCAACTGTCTAGGCAAGTTCTCGTTATGAAGGACGGGTACCGAAATGAGGCACCATTTAAAATGATGTGAATCGGTGCTCAGTCGGTACTATGGAATTCGGTTGGTACCTTAAAAAGTACCGAATTCGGTACCCATCACTAGACGACTGTCTTGTGCAACTCTGTAGTTTTTTAGCTGTAGTCAAAGATGGTGTCTGGTGACGGCGCAAATATCTTTTAGCATTTCTACTTGTTGTGCTTTTAAAGACATGTTCAAGTCATTTAGAACAGAGGAAAGTCACAGCGAACTCCACTTCAGGCGCCGCCTTCATTGTTTTTGAGAAACAGAGCGATGCGGTGTGTGATGCACGCCGCTCAGTGCTGATTGGCTTGGTTAGAATTCTCAGTGGATGGGGTTATTTGAATGTGAGTGTTACCAGGCCCTTTGATTCCCATAAGGAAACATTGGCATGGCTGGCCAGGCTAATAAACCACACCTAGACACTAATGAAGGCTGAGGAGACATTTCAGCTGTTAAATTAAGGTGTTGAAAAAGATGAAGAAGATGGGGAGGAGATGTGTTTCACTGTCAGTTTAACGACAATTAAGTAATACTGGACTCTAAAAGCAAGTCAAACTGCAGTGTCATGTTTTGAGTAAAAAAAACTGCTAATTTGGTAAGCTAGGTCGCTTTTTAGACAAAAAAAGATTAAAATGTCTATGTGTTGTTTTTAAACTTTTTCAGAAATCAGTTTCTGCTGTGTAAACTCTCCAGTATTCCATGTAGTGGTGATTTACTGATTGAGTTAAACACAGAAAAAGCATCCAGTGGAATGTTTGACCAGATGGAAAAACTCGTCTGTTTTGTCGTTTTATTTTTACCTTTCCTGAGTGATGTTGACTTAAAAAGGAAAATGTGTTAAGGCCAGTGTGTATGCCGTGTCAGCTAGCTGTTTGTTTAACACTTCATCGATGGCAGATTGTGTTTAGGCATGGAGTGCAGCATGTGCTGTTCAGTTTAGTCTCTTTGAGCTGACAGGAAGTCAAATTCAACAGAGACAGGGACAAGAAGTCCTTTTCACATCACCTTTAATGTGAGAAGTTAATGAATCAATCACATTCTCGTTGGGCCCTAGGCCTGTTCCTGCTACAACTCTTTGGATATATAACTAACTCTAATGTATAGATGGATAGATAGATGGATGGATAGATAGATGGGTGGATGGGTGGGTGGGTAGGTAGGTAGGTAGATAGGTAGGTGGATGGATGGATGGATGGATGGATGGATGGATGGTGGATGGATGGATGGTGGATGGATGGATGGAAACTGTGTGATCTGGGCTGGATGTGTAAATGCATTAAACATCTATGACTCCTGACATTCCTCCGCCCCGTGACGCTGCTCTTACCAGCTGTTTCTGTTACTGTAGCATGTCTGTCTTCTGAAACCGGCCTGTGAAAATAAAACATGTACAAAATAATCTGAACACTGCTGTGTATGTAGAGCACGTTGGGTTGCATGAGCAACAGTAAGTGTGCTGTAGAAATAAAGCTGACCTTGACTTTGAATATTGTCTTTTTAAGAGCATCCCGTTCTTGATTTGATCCGTGTACGCTTTTTTTTTAAATCTCATTTCCTGGTTTGTGATGTTTGACAGTAAAAACTGAAATCTAAAAGGTTTGACAACATTTAGCTAAGAGTGTGATTCTCCCCTCCTCACCTGTGCTCTACACCTGCAAGTCTCTTCATGCTCTGGGTCAGAACTGAGCACTTTGAAGACTCTATGTGGCCACAGTTGCCATATGTTTGGTATTACCATCCTCTTGCATTGTGTGCATGCTGCAATGTGCTTGGAATTCAAACTGTACCTCATATTCTAACATATACAGTATCCTTACTTGGCAG
Source organism: Nothobranchius furzeri (assembly GCF_043380555.1). Classification (NCBI taxonomy): domain Eukaryota; kingdom Metazoa; phylum Chordata; class Actinopteri; order Cyprinodontiformes; family Nothobranchiidae; genus Nothobranchius; species Nothobranchius furzeri. The sequence continues at coordinate 60,639,135 of NC_091744.1, read as the reverse complement.
CGCTCAACAATGGTAGCATTTCACATCAGACTCTGTTAGCATTAATTTTTAAGGGTTATTTCAATAAATCACCTTGAAAATATGTTTATACTGAATCTGTCGAACGTGCATGCTAGTTTTTATGCAAGTCTCTCTAGATTTTAAGGTGAGGATTAGGCTGTAATGTGTTTGTAGAATACATCAATCCTATGTTCTTAATGGGAGTTTTATTATACCCAAAGAAAATGATTTAAACAAGTTGTTTTACTTGGCTGATGTTCAGGTGCCAAATCCTGAAGTCATTCCAGTTCAACATAATCCACATGTTGCCTTCACGGATTATACCAGACTTAACTCAGTTAATCACGTGGAATTAAAGGCTGCAACAACGTGGGAGGGCAAATCTGTCTCTAGAGAGTTTAATTCCTCGTATGACTCTTTCATTTGTGTTTTGTTTAATTTTTGTGTCTCCCTCATATTCTTAATTACAGACAAGTAATGAAATGCATGAAAGAGCAGCTTTTTACATACGTTCAGGTATAAACATTCTTCAAGATGTGTTGATTCAAAAGTTGACACTTTTAAAATATAGAGAGCATTATTGTTAAAGCCTCTTTGGTTAAAAGGACGTACCTGTGAAACCCAGACGCTGTGGATCGGTGAATCAGAGGTCCTCTTTAGAGATGAACCAGTGCTCCCCTCCCCTGGGTTGTACCAGCTCTCTCTCTGTTACCTGCTCTGATGAACTAGCAGTTGACAGACGAGGTTAGCAGGTTAGCGAGAAGAGGAGATCTTCATATAGCGTCGACTTTCCCACCAGTAAGCTACAGCTACACTTCAGCTGGGGGAAGTGTCGCCCATATGACTGTGATTTTCTTTCGTTCTCTTATTTTTTTCTCTCTCTCTCTCACTCTCTCATTTTTTTCTTTCTTTTTTTCTTCAAAAGTGAGGTGGGGCCACAACCCCACACCCCACCTTCTGCATGTTTGCCTGTGTCATCTCCTCTCTCAGTTGGAGGAGCTGGGGGTTTGTTATCATTTTTGTTTGAGTGTGCCGCGGGTATGGTCGTCACTTGAGCTCTGTCCTTTTGCTTTGATGTCCTCCATCAGCTGAGCATGCCCTATGTTTAAAATGCTTAGATAATTGCAGTGTGTGTGTGTGTGTGTGTGTGTGTGTGTGTGTGTGTGTGTGGCGTGTGTGTGTGCGGAGTTGCCCGCACCAACAGGAAAAAGAGGCAGGAAGTGGCTTCATTTGAAGAAGTTCCCAAACCTTCCAGCTTCTAAAATATAGAAGAAAAAATAAAATCCTGATTTGTACAATCTTCGTAGAGTAGGTCATCTTCTGTGGTGTGAATAATCATGGGCTTGGTGTTATGTAAATCTCTGAGGTCATAATTGAAGGACAATGCAACATTATGTTTTTTATCTGGACTGGAAAATATGCAAAGACAACTTGTAACCCTCTTCATCTGGTGTATCTAATTCCAGTACTCCCATTTTGGACTGGGTTGTGTATAGAGGAGCAGAAATAGGCACCGTAATTGCTATATGGCCTCATGGGGGCCAAAGTCCTTAGAATCATTTCAGCCAATCTAAAGCCCTTTTTTTAGAGCTGTCATCAGGGTGTCTGGTTCTTATTCAATATGTTTTCTTCTCTGTTGAGCTTAGCCAAAGTACTTCTCTTTACCTTATTAATACCAGATGATTGTTTCACAGTGTGCCTGTGCAACCTCTCCTCTCTGAGCCTCCATCACTCTCAGCAGATTTCACAGTAAATCCTGTGTTTACAGGTGAAATAGTCTGCTGCATTCCATCAGAGTGAGTTTTTCCTGCTAAAGCTTTTGGTAAAATCCATTTAGTCTTTGTAGTTAAACTACGATTGTAATGTTTTTTGTTAGCCGTTACAAAGGACTTTGTTTGGACTTTAAAAGACAAAGCACCTCGGACGCTGAATAATGCACAACAACCAAACTGAAAGGAAGTCAAAAAATTATAAGCAACCTCATTTAATCTCATGTGATGGTTTTGCACTCATAAAAAATGTGGGCAACAGTTCATACCAGAGAGATATTTTGTTTCAGACAAAGAAATTTAACAGGCTTGACATTGACCTGATGACCCCAGAAACCAACCTGCATCTGTCATATAAAACGTTATGCTCAGTCAAGAAACCGTTGGCCTTACAAACCAAGAGCATTGTCGTCATTATCTGCTGCCAACTGGTAGAACTTGTACAGAAATTGTTTACATTATTTAGCTAGAATTTTTTTGTTTCAAGTTGTTATTTGTTAAAAAACTTAAGGAACAAGATTGACATGGTGTAGGGTGGTGCTAGACCTATATCTACCGGTAGATGTGGTGTGATAGAAAACAGTGGGTCATTGAAAACTTCAATAAAATGCTTTTCAGGAGTTTAATACTACAGTCGTTACGTACTCCCAACCAATCAATACATAGTAGTTTCTACATAATTTTATATGTATATATATATATATATATATATATATATATATATATATATATATATATACACACACACACACACACACACACATATCTATACATATCCCTCACGGTGGTGACGGTGACAAAGGAGTTATGTGCTTGCCTGCAATCAGAATGTTTTAGGTTCGAGCCCGCTCAGTCTGTCGTTGTCGTTGTGTCCTTGGGCAAGACACTTAGCCCACCTTGTCTGCTGATGGTGGCCGGAGGGACTGGTGGCACCGGTGTACAGTAGACTCGCCTCTATCAGTGCGCCCCAGGGCAGCTGAGCTGTGGCTGCATCGTAGCTCATCACCACCAGGGTGTGAATGTGTGTGTGAATGGGTGAATGACTGATTGTGCTGTAAAGCGTTTTGGGAGGTTCCAGGACTCTAGTAGGTGCTATATCAAATATAGGCAATTTACCATTTTTACCACCTAGTTATAGATGATAACAGCAGTATTAATGTCAGATATTGAGATCGGACTAAATGTTCATAGTTTAGGTTTTGACCATTAAGTTATAGTTTTTACACATGTGATTAATGACAGGTGTTGTGATTGACACACAGCTCTGTTTTGTTAAATTGTTGCTCAAAATCTGTAAAATTGATTGAGTTATTAATATTGTTTAGCTTTTCTTAGATGTTAGAAGTTAATTGAGAATGGATGTGCATTTAATAAATATTTTCTAACCATCTCATAAAAAGTAAAGTGGCTGATGAGTTTTTTCTAACCCACACTTTACTTTGGTTGGAGTGGTTCTGCTCTATAACAAAAAGATGCTAAACAGGTTTTAAACTGTAAGGACCACAAAAAAATGCTTTAAAAGCACATTTCTGCACATGAAAAACAAAACAAACAAACAAAATACAGTTATTCAGGAAGCAAATCATTCTTTCAGAAAACCTTTTAGTGAATCTAAACTGATAAATTCTGATTAGGAATTATTAACTGTGACCTTATTGCACTCCTATCTCAGACATACATTTTTCTTCTGTCCACAAAAACCAACCTGTCTTCTCTTCCCAGTGTTCGGTGAGCTGTGGTCGGGGCATCAAGCAGCGGGAGATTTCTTGCCTTCTACAGAACCAAACCAGAATCGAGGAGGCTCACTGCAGTCATCTGCCGCGGCCACGAACACAGAAGACATGCCGTGCCCGAGGATGTCCCACATGGAAAGCCAACAGGTGGCGTGAGGTATGTTTGCTCTTCCTGCTGCTCCCCCGGCTTCTCTTAATAGCCTTTCCCCAGCTGCAGCCCATCAGCTGAGACACACAAACACAATTCAAAGCTCACCAGCAGATGCAGATGTAGCATACGTCTAGTTTATTCCCATACAAGAGTAACGTGTCATTTTCTGTAAACTAAACACTGCAGGCAGGACTCATAAAACAGTTTATACTGCAGACTTGACATTTTTATTTCAAGTTTATAATATTCAAACAAATCCTCCTAGAGAGTAAATGAACAGTTTCATGCACTGCAGGCTCCTCTTTTTGTCGGACCACACATGGACATGCATTTTTTCGTACATGCTATGTTTAAGAAATGTTCAGATCCAGAGGTGCAGCTGGTCCAGCCAGAGTCTCACCAGTCAGGGTGTAAAAAATGACTCGTAAAACTGCAGGTTTTTCCAACAGTTTGGTGCTTTGAACTTTAACTGGGCTATGCCATTCAGAAATCATGGAATGATACAGATGATTTCTCTTCACTCGAAACTATTTAGACGGAAACATAATCTATAAAATCTCAGATGATAAAAAAAATAAATAAATAATCTACTCCCTAAATTTTGAGTGTGTCCTCCTCCCCTACCACTCACCTTTCTCTGACTGGTGTCTGGAAGCAATCATTTCTTCCCCTCTTTCCTCAAACATACCACCATCTACCATGAAATCCTCAGCTGGAGCAAAACGACATGCTTTATATCTCAACATTCATGCATATGACATTTTGAAACCTCTGCACCCCATTGTTTGAGGCAGTTACATAGCCCCACTCAGGTCACCTCTGACTGACGATGAGTAATAGCGGCCCTTCTGTATTTTTTACTAGTTCACAAAGATTTGCCCTCCTCTTTAGAGGAAGCAGTTGAATACTTTATTTTTCCATACCTGCAGACTTGAACCCTTTACCATTCAGACGTGCCGCCCCTGGCACATCACTACCATCAAACACATTACAGCTGTGTGACCCAGTTTGTTAAATGGTCACACCATGAATAGTTTAGCAATAATGTTGACTTTTTAATGCAAACATCTTCATAGTTTTGTACAATGTTGGGAGTAATGGCATTGAGGCATAACAATGTTACTAACGACATTACTTTTTTTAGGTAACGGAATAATCTAATTAATTACAATCACACCAGTGATGGAGCAGTCGCACTCGACTGGAGTTGGAGTGAGTGACAGCGGCCGTACCCACAGCCGCCATCCCACCTCGAGCCGGTGTTACGAACAGCAAAAATAAACACACAGCGCCAAACACATCAGGTGTTTGCAGATCGGAGATGAGTGTGTGCAGCACCGCACACGCTCATCTCCAATCGCTATGAAAGCAGGGAGGGGGATGTCGCGCGCTTTATGACTGGGACAAATATTACATTAGCATGATGGGATCTGTAAATATTAGTGGGGACAAATCTGTAAAAGATGAGGAAAGAAAAATAAACAGCGCTTCAGAAAGGTGAGGAGATGAGTGGGAACAGTTCAGGCATAAGGAGCAGTTTTAACATTTAATCAACAATCGGACCTCTGTATTTTCTATTAGCCATTCAGTCAGTCTGTTTCTTTTCGGTCGCAGGTGTATAAATCCCTCATCCCTCTTATTTGGAACGCATCTTATCTGTGCCCAGACGCGCTCCCGTGGCTCTGTCCACTCCTCACTCCTCTGCAGACTTTAGTCTCCATGTGCACGGCCACACCCCACCTAAACAAAGTGCCAGAATCCCTTGCTGAATTCCCCTGCTCATTCCACCGATGAACAATCTTTACAATTTGACCTTTTAGGTGACTAATGAGGGTTTTTAGCAGCTTAAGATCTTTTGCCAAGAAGTATTGTTAAAGAACAAAACAAGAAATCAAACATAAATGTCCTTATTTTATGTGCTCAGCAGTTTGAGCAGTATACTGTGCAAGGTTTGCCAATCCAAATAAGAAACAGGCAGCTGTGTAAACACACTAATAGCTAATACACAAATATAATTTACCCCACCTCACTAGGCTGCTACTCTTGGTGACAAATTGTGAATGGCACGTGCAAGAGAGCTCTAAATGGGTTGTAAATGCTTGTGAGGGTTTCCTCGGATAAGTCACAGGGCCTCGCTCTCGTGTGGCTGGAAGTTTGAAAATGTTCAAAAACTTTGCGAGAAAGATTTTCTCTCAAAATACTCACACATTCACCACGGGCATCTGGAACCCATCTCAGCCTGTGTGATTTTTGCTTTGGGTCATCTGCTAGTGTGAGAAATGTGAGAACATTTTGGGACAGGTTGGCGACTTATAACTAAGTTGTCCCGTATTGAGACACAAAAGACAAACATTTCTAAGGAAACAAAGGTGCAAACAAAATTAAGATACTTCAGAAACAAACAATGATGAATTTTGACATTTGTACGTTAATCGTGGAAGGTTAAAATCAGCAGAAGTGTTTTGCAAATGTTGCAAACAAATTGCCGGTTTACATTGTTGTAAGCGTACTATAATGGACACAGACATACTATGTAACTCCAGTATAGCTCACAAGTATGTATTGAACACATACTAAGTATTGCATTGATGTTAACAGGATAAGGACAGTACAGCTTAAATAAAGGAGTTATACACTCTTACTCCAGGGGGATGAATGACCTACAGTTGTGTTCTGTTTTACTTCTGGGATGTCTCAGTCTGCATCTGAAGGAGCTCTCCATGGCCTCCACAGTAGAATGCAGTGGGTGGTAGGGTTTTTTAAGATGGTGGTCATCTTCCCCAGCATCCTCCTTTCCCGCGTCTCCTCAACTGAATTCAGCGGGCAGCCCAGAACCGAGCTACCGCTGTGAACTAGCTTGTTCAGTCTCTTCCTGTCTCGGTCAGAGCTGACTGCACTCCAACAGACCACAGCTAAGTGGATAACTGAGCCAACCACAGAGTGATAAAAGGATTTTAGCAGATGGGAATTAATTCCGAAGGACCTCAGCCTCCTCAGGAGGTGGAGGCGACTTTGGCCCTTCCTATGCAGAACATCTGTGTTGTTAGACCAGTTCAGTTTGCTGTTGAGGTGAACACCCAGGTATTTAAAGGCATTCACCACCTCAATGTCTGCTCCCTGGATGTTTAATTGTGAATGAGGAGGAGGGTGTTTTTCTTGATGTCAATCACCCTTTCCTTTGTCTCACTGGTGTTCAAGCAAAGGTGATCACGCTCACATCAGTCCACAAAGTCCATGATGACTGACCCGTACTCCAGGTCATTCCCCTCTGACACACAGCCGACAATGGCCGATTCATCAGAGAACTTCTGGAGGTGACAGCTGCTGGTGTTGTAGGTGAATTCCAAGGTGTAGAAGGTAAAGAGAAAGGGTGAGAGCATCGTACCTTGTGGAGCTCCTGTACAGCACACAACCACCTCAGACATACAGTTGTGCAGCCTCATGTACTGTGTCCTGCTGGTGAGGTAGTTGATGGTCCATGCAGTCAGATGTTCATCCACTCCTGCATCCCTCATATTCTGCCACAGTAGACACAGCTGGATGGTGTTTAAGGCACTTGAAATGTCAATAAAAAGTTATGAACAGAATCAGAGACAAAGGGCAGCCTTGGCAGAGTCCAACTCTCACAGGGAATGAGCCCAACTTACTGCTGGCAATGCGGACCAAGCTCTGACACTGGTCATACAGGGACGTAAAAGCCCGTATCAGAGGTCCTGATACCCCATACTCCATAATCCACAAAACACATTTGGATTGGTTGATTGAACTTCCACTCAATCTCCCCCTAAGGGTATAAAGCTGATTCAGTGTTCCACGGCCAGGAAGAAAACCAAGTTGCTCCTCCTGAATCTGAAGATCGACTATTCAACGGACCCTCCTCTCCAAAACCCCTGAATAGACCTTACCAATGAGGCTCAGGAGTGTGATCCCCCTGTTGTTGGAACACATCCTGCAGTCCCCCCTTTTTAAATAGGGGGACCACCACCCCTGTCTCCCAATTCAGTGGAACTGTCCATGCAGTCAGATTTTTGTCCACTCCTGCACCCCTCATCTTCTGCAACATTAGACATGGCATGATCGTATTGAAGGCACTTGAGAAGTTGAAGAACCTGATTCTCACAATGCATGTATGCATGTAGAGGTGAGTCAGAGCTCGGTGCTGCAGGTAGATGAGCGCTTCCTCCACCCCATGTTTGGTTTATATGCAAATTTGCAGTGGGTCTATTTCCAGGCTCACCACAGAACATAGATGTGTGAGAATGAGTCTCCCTATAGTCTTCATCAGATGGAAGTTCAAGGCTACTGGTCCAAAGTGCTATGGTTTGCTGAAATGTGATGTTTTGGGAACTGGAACCACACAGGAGGTCTTCCATAAGAGGGGGACCTGTTCCAACTGAAGGCTCAGGTTCAACGTGTGTGTGACCACTTCACAAAGCTGGCCAGCACAGTCTTTGAGCAGTTTGGGGCTGATCCCATCAGGACCTGTAGCTTTCCTGCCCTTAAGGGGCCTCAGTTCTCTTATCACCTGGTCAGATGTAACTGAGGGGGGGGAGGGGGAGTGTGGTGCAGAGAAGGGTTGGTGGTGGAGGAGATGCTGTTGAATGGTGGGAAATTTGGAGGTGGGGGGGATTGGTTGGCTGGGTCGAGGTGGTGTTGGTGGCACCTCAAATGGATGAATGTAGCTGTGGTCATCAACAATCACTGAAACACTTCAGCGGGGGGGTGGGGGTGGGGGGGGGGGGGGGGTTATATTCACAAAGAGACCTTGGTCAATTCAAAAGTTTTCTCAACAAACTCAAGGACCTGATCCTTCATATCCAGCCACACAAGATATATAGAGCTGAACGTTCCTGGAAATCAGATCCAGCTATGTAATTGACAGGATTTTAGGCTGCATGAAATTGATGAGTCTTTGGTCTTTGAGGTTAGAAACAAAGAAATCAGCTTGATCTGCTCAAGCCATACAGAATGCCTCCTCAATGTGGAGGTATGCCTCTCTAAAAGCATCAGAGATGTTTGAGATAGACTTTAGTGTGATCCCAGATAAGTGCACTGAAAGGGAACACTGAGCAAATCAGACCCAAGCAGTTGAAACACAAAAAAAACCAAACACTGCTTCCATTTTTACTGAAACCAGTCTATGCATTACAGGATTTTTGAATGGTGGGAGGAAACTAGAATGGACAAAGACCTCTCAGGCACACAGAGAACAGGTTAAAAAAAGCTTCAGTCAGAAAATCAATTCCAAACCTTGTGTTGCTGCATAGCAGTGCAACCATTCAATTTATACAAAATAGATCTACTTAAATTCATATGTTTTGGCAGTGAACCAGCATGAATTTGTTAAGAAAAGTTGTTCTTTAATGGGAAAACATTTTAGGTTCCTTCAACCACACCAAATTATGAATGAAACATAACAGTTGAACTGGTTAAAATTGACTAAATTCAGAAAACAAGCTTTGGTCATTGCTAACAAGATTTCTGCTTAAATGTTTAGCAATAGAAAAGGGTACGTTTGTGCAGGAAGTTTTATCCAAATAGTTTTGAATGAAAGTCCTTTTGTTGCCTATGTGTGTGTGTATGTGTTTCCAGTGCTCCACCACCTGTGGGCCTGGGCTTCAGAAGCGAGACGTTTACTGCAGGTTGAAAGGCACTGGCCGGGTCAGAGAGGATCTGTGTGATCCTCACTCACGTCTTCCTACCATCCAGCCGTGTCTCACATCAGAGTGCACACCGTTCACCTGGGTTGTTGCTGACTGGGAACATGTAAGCGGAGTTGTTTTCTTTGACTGGTTCCTTGTTTGTGTCTCCTTGTGTGTAATAAGCTAATGGATACTTTTAGATTAGATCTGCCCTGTTTCTACATCAATGAGAAGATAATCTCAAAGTATTATTTTTGTCCATGAGAGCTTTGAAGATAACCATCGGTCCAGAAAACTATAAAGATCTCAAAACATTGCTGCAGTGTCTTTTGTTCTGCCAAGTGTTACTGTTCTGTCTCACGCTAATGGGCTGCTTTAGTCTAAACCATTTTTATTGACCCGTTCAGGTGTTGCCTCAGGAATTTACAGCCTCCAATAATTTGAAAATTTGGCTTTGAAATCAACATGCAGCCGACCGATTTCTGAGCCACATCAGTGCATTTGCTGTCAAACCCTCATATAAAAGGCAAGGCAAGGCAGCTTTATTTATATTGCACCTTACAACAGTATAAAACCGACCAAAGTGCTTCACAGAAATTAAAATATTAAAAAACAATACACAACATCAAATGCATAAAATTTAAAGCAACATTAAAAAAAGACTCACGCTGAGTTAAAAGCCAAATCATGAAAACAGGCTTTCAAAAGAGAGTTAGCCCTCTGGAGGCAGGCGTTGCAGATTTGCAATGTTAAAACCTACCTACCTGGTTACTCCACATACGTATTTCATGAGCATCTTTTAACTCAGAAGTACCCCTGAAGGACTTAGTGTTCGTCCTTTTATCAACACTTATTTTGAGCCTGAGAGGGTTAAAACCAGACAGTGAGGAGGCCGACCTAATGCTCAAAGGCACCACATTCCAGAGCCTAGGGGCCGCTCCGGAGAAAGCCCTGTCACATCTGAGCTTGCACCTTTTTTTGGGACTTCCAGGAGCATCCTATCAGCTGACCTCAGAGACCGTGCAGGGGAGTAAAAATCATCCCTTAGGGAAACCAGATCGACTTTCATCTGGTTTGTTAAGCAGATCACATTTAATTTTAATTTCTGTACAGTTTAGAATTAGAACTTTTTGTGGTTTTGGCACCATCTGCAGAACAAAAAAGTCTTCTTCTTTATCTTTAGTGTAATGCAACATGTGGAGAAGGGGTGAGAAGCAGAAAGGTGGACTGTAAAGGCCCAGGGAGAACAACCGTCCACGATGACTACTGTGAGCCTTCATCTAGACCTTCTTCGCTCCAGCTCTGTGAAGAAGCACCTTGTCTCTACATGTGGATAACGGCGGAATGGTCGCAGGTAAGAATGATAACACAATATAAAAAAATCACTCCTACTATCCATCAGTTTGTATTTTTATGAAGAGGGATTTTTCCTCTGACCTCTTTTTTCCTCAAGGTGTTCTTTTGTTTCATTTTTTTTTTAAATATGCAACTAGACTTTCTTTCTTGTAAGTAGGGATGCTCAATATTAGCTTTTTAACCGATATACCGATAATGTCTGACTTTTAATTTATGACTCCGATTCTAATATGTTGTGTCCCCCTCTCATTAATAATACTGACATCACATATCTCCTACCAAGTGGGAGGCTTCGGCCGATGGTGAAGTACCACTACTCTTATCCAGATAAGACTGCTCAGGCCTGCGGAGGCTCATGAAGTGTGGCTAGATCGACATCTGTCTACATTTCTAGGCTAAGGAGTTTCAATTTTGGGCGATAAATTCTATGAGTTTTCACAAGGCTTGGTCAGACTGCCATCTATCCCCCGTAGGTGCTCCGCCGCCGGAGCACGCACAAGATTGGCGCCTATGTGTACAGCTCCTGACTGACAGTTAAACCCACATAAGAGCCAACTTTTTAGGTCAGCACTGAGCTGTTCACTTCTACCTTCAAAGATGTCACCAAACATGTCTCATGTATACCAGGATGACTATACCATACCAATTTATTTATAAAGCACCGTTTCAAAATAGCATGGCAGCTAACCAAAGCAAGCGGTGCTTGCTGCAGAGCCACAAAGGCGGAGCTGCACCAGAAGGTGGAGCTGCACCACAGTCAGCCCCGCCCATTCCAGATTCAGCCCCGCCCATTCCATCAGAGTCAGTCCAATTCCTTCCAGTTGTCAGACTTGATAGCATTCTGGAACCAAAGAGGGTGTTATAGCTAATATCATCTAAAATGCAAGATTGAGGACGGAGTTGAGAGGTTAATTGAACAGTTTTTGTAAAGGTTCCATATAATTAAAAATCTAACTTTTGGAACTTTTTATCATGTTATATTGTCATTTCCTCATAAGAAACACGCCAAAGGCATTTTTGGCCTCATTCATGCATTTTCTTCCCATCTCAGCTTCAATTTGGTCTCCTTCCCCAAAGCGGGTCTGGTCTTGGTTCTCAAATCTGGATATTCTGTGAATTTTCTGACAAATTATTTCTGAAATGACTTCTACTGAGACACCGCCGGAAAAACCATACATCCCATCTACAAAAACACACTGGATGCCACAATTACATGTGACGCCACTAGCTTGATGTCAGCTCTAGTAGTGAGGTGGTCGTGCAGTCAGCTTGGCATGTAGTTTAGCGCAGGTTCGCCTCCCGGTAAGGGCGCAAACTTTTTTCTTCTTTTCTAGCTACACTTGCCATGTACTATGTTTTTAACAATTTATTGGTATACCGTTTAAAATATAATGACTAATGTGTTTTTTTAAATTTATTCGTTTATTTAGCCAGTGTGAGTCCATTTGTGAGCAGAGTTTGAACTAAAACGACCAAATGCAAAGAACTTTTAGAGGCATAAATATTTTGCAGAAAATAAACATTACAACTAAAATATAAACAAATTAATTGTTTCAGCTGGCTAAATAGACTGCTGCTGACCCCACTGAGAGTCAAACCAACATCAGCAGAGGGGAAAGCAAGACTTAAGTTTGACGATCGTGCCACTAGACTACCAGAGCCCACTAATCAATTGTCCTTAAATGCTGTTGTAGGCCACTTCTGTTGGAGCAGCTATGGACAGATGTTTACTGAAAGAAACCTTATCATTTCGGGATATATTCAGGCTTTGTCATGTAGCAAGTTATATTTATCTTGTTTAATTGGAGCATAGAACATAGCATTAACATTTGTAAACTAGTAATAGCCGTAATTCACGTGGGTCAGGTTAGTTTGCGATAAAATAAAATAAAAAACAGAAGAAGTCAGTGGGCTAGGCTGTTTGCGTGAGTGGGTGGGGCTGACTCTGGTGCAGCTCCGCCTTTGTGGTTCCGCAGCGAGCACCCTCTCAACCAAAGTGCTGTACATAAAAGAGCCAAATGCTTGAACAAATCAACAAAACACTAAGAACACCAAGAAACACCAAAGACTAAGAACGTAAAGCCTAATAAAACTTATCAGTCAGCTCCAGGAGAGAGAGGGAGACACACACATGTATTGCCAGGAATGTTTTGCACTCAGACTTTTCCATCAGCTGGGATTGTTGCAAAGCAATTCCCGACCAGGACAACAGAGGGCGTAGCATTATTCTCCTGCCACCATTACAGTCACGTATCCAGCCCACGATAGTGTACCGTGGTTCTCGTAATTTCTCGTAATTTCCATCAACGAAGATATTGCTTGCTGCAAATCTTTGTTCTTCTTTAGTCATAAGTGAATAAATGTTAACATTTTCAGACTTTTACCACGATGTGTTCTTCAATCTGTTCCATCTTTTTACTTTTTGAGGGAACAGTAGCAGTGCTGCAGGCGAATTTACAGGAAGCAGCATCCTGACCATTCACAAGCTTGAGGTCTACGTCACATTTGACGGATAGTTAAAACTTTGGGCATGTCTCCGTCACCCTCTGCGAGCCCGTCAGAGAGCTCTTAAGCTGTGTCGGTACGAAGACACCCAACGCCATTATGCGTCGGCAGAAGGGCTTTCCGACAGGCTCGCAGAGGGTGATGGAGACATGCCCCAATTTTTAACCATCTGTCGAAAGTGACAGAGATCGAAGCTTGTGATTGGTCAGGATGCTGCTTCCTGTAATTTCATCAACAGTACCACCATTGCTCCGTCAAAAACAAAAAGGTGTTTAGTAGCCGACACGGAACATCTTGAAGAATGCTTCACAGAAAAATTCCAAATATATAAATATGTATTCACTCGTGACTGAAGGAGTACGAAGATATGCAGCAATATTTCTTTCTGTGGACAGAAATGTCGAGAAACGTGAGTTTAGCGGTGCCGATCGCACAAAGAGGTGAAGGAGAATGAAGGACAAATTCCTCTGTGGTAATAACTTTCTGAAATACATTAAAACAATGTAAACACAATAATAAATGCACTACTGTGAACCAGATACGTGACTGTAATGGTGGCAGGGTACCTCAGAAAAGCGCTACGCCCTTTGTAGTCCTGGCGGGGAATTGCATTGCAACACTCCCTAGGTTACGAGAATTCTGAGAGCAAAAGTCTCTATCAAAGTGTGTGTGTCTCTCCGTCACAGAGAAGTATAAATTAGGCTTTACGCCGATGCATAATGACATTGCATGTCTCTGTACCATCGCAGATGGAGTAGTATAAACTAGGCCTAACAACTCCCAGGGGGTGGGTGAAAGATTGGTTTGTAGACAAGCTATGAATTAATGAAGCTCTCACTACGATTTAAAGTCTCCAAATGTTTTCTGTTGGAATGAAAATAATTCCAGAGATGAGAAGCTGAGATTGCTGGGACCTAGATGACTGAGCACATTCACCAACTTTCATTCATTTGTTTAAAAGTAAATTATTCAAGTAAATTCTGGAATTAGCTTTGCCCCATTCCCACTCTAAACTCTAGTGTGTGTTTTTATAGTGTTCTGCCAGCTGTGGTGTTGGCTTCCAGCAGCGTATTGTCTCCTGCTCTGCAAGGCCCTCTTCTTATTCCACTCAGCAATTCTATCCTCCATCCTCCTTTACAAGCAAAAGCTGCCCGGAGCCTCAACCCCCTGCCACCCAGCCATGCCTCCTCAGAGAGTGCTCACACACCACCTACTGGAAGGTTGGACCATGGACCATGGTGAAGCAAGAAAACACTTCTTAGACAGCCAAACAAACATGTTTTAAGCTTTGGAACTGTACTTTTTATTATTCATGTGTATTTATCAGTGTTCCCAGACATGTGGCGCAGGAGTGATGGAGCGCAAAGTAGAGTGTGTTACCTCCAAAGAACAGCCGTCCAAACACTGCCGTCCATCAGAAAGACCCAAATCCCGAGCTGCTTGTCAAGATAGACAATGTGAGCCTCCCAATTTCACTGTAAACTTCATCCAACCATCTTGTTCCCCTTATCTAATCTCGAAACATGCTGCCAACATAGAATATTCAACATTAAATGGAGTATGTTGTGTGCATGACCAAATCCATGTCTGATTGCATTCAGCTTTGTGCTTCGGTTTACACTTTAGGGAAAACATCGGGCTCCACTTAAAGCCTCTGGAGGTGATAATTTAGTGGAACAATAAACAGAAAGTTAGCAGTTTTCTGTAAACGTCGATACGGCCATATCCTTTGGTTTGGCCAGTTTCTGAGGATGTCTAGAGTTCGTGCTGCAGCTTTAGTTGTGCAAGCCGGAGTTTGACTCACACACATTTCGAGTGTTTCAGTACTTGCACACTGGGCTAATTATTCCAGACTTAGTTTCTGCCAAGTCAGGTATGAGTGAAATTAAAAAAACATGCTTGGGTGACAGCTTTTAAGGTGGTCAGGGGCTGATAAATGAGAGCTAGGCTATTCCCCACACACAAAGTGGCTCAATATGATGTTTTTGTCAAGTTTTATTGAAATAAACTCACCTTTTTCACATTTCCTTTCCAAGGCCAGCTGCTCACTTCATGTCGAGAGGTCCAGATGAGGCAAGGTGTCAGGATGGATGGGGAATTTTACCTGAAAGTCAAGTCTCGTATCTTACAGGTGTGTGTTCAGTCAGACTTAATCCTGCACACATCATGATTCCAACCAGCAGCTTCCACATGCAAGCTTGTCTGATGCTTTGATGTGTTTGCATTTAGATTTACTGTGCTGAGATGCAGACTGATTCTCCTAAAGAGTATGTGACTCTGCGCAGTGGTCAGACAGACAATTACTCTGAGGTGTATGGACACAGGTGTGTGTGTGTGTGTGTGAGGCAGATCTGACTTAAATGCAGATTAGCTTACTGCTTTTGTCCCAAACCCACCCTAACACTCATTTTCCCTACCACACAGGTTGCTGAACCCCTTTCAATGCCCGTATAACGGCAGCCGCAGACAGGACTGCGACTGCAGAAATGACTATCCTGCAGCAGGATACACACTCTTCCACAAGGTTCGCCTTGACTTGAACTCCCTGAGGATAATGAGTGAGTAATTACTCAGCGATTACCTTCTACTGTCTACTGTAATGAGACCACACATCGATGTTGTTTTAAACCTTCACACGCCTTGTTCCCGTTGTTCTAACAGAGACTCACCCAAAAGCCTGCTCAGATGCAGCACACAGAGCTCTCTTCCTCACACTCCTTCTGCTGAAGTCAAAATAATGAACCTAATGAACTCTTGAGTTCACATCACCAGGGCAGGGCTTAAATCTAGACTTCTGCATGCAAACACATGAACAGTCAATGGAAGGAATGCACGCTTTGCAAATATTTGATCAAACACTTATTTATACTTGCATGCAACATCCTACTTGTCGTAACTCCAGGTACTTTTCCTCTTGTTTTTTGCACTCAGCTCCATTATTCCTTGTTGTTTTTAAACATGTGTTTGATTAGAGAAGATGGGTTATTGCATTTAGTATTTGTGTTTGCGTAAATGGAGTGTGAGTTGTGAGCCTGTCATCCTCCCAAACCCCTTCATCTGGTCTGGGTCCTTCCCAGCCTCCCTATGCATGGTACTCATGTGGCCTTCAGGTGCCTTTAAACAGGTCTGAGGTGGAATAATGAGTTCAAGATGAAGATGGGGTAAGGGGTGTGACCAAGTTGCTAATTCGGTGTGTGTTTTGCCTATCTTTGGTTCCACAGGCGCTAAAAAGATGGTGGGAAAACACAACGCTAGAAGTGAATTTTATTATCATATTTCAGTGCAAATGCAAAATTACAACACTTTTTTTTTTATAAAGGGGGCCAGTGCTCACTGGAATCATTTGAAGTACCCTTAGCACTTGTATGTTTGCAACTCTGTCACAAGTTTTTTGACAGTGGAGCATCAAATGAAGAAGACAGAATCTGCAAAAGACTGAAAGACATTTTCCCTGTACCGTAATTCCCGGACTATAGAGCGCACCTCAATATAAGCCGCACCAACAAAAAAAGGGTTTTCTACACACACGCCACACTCAAATACAAGCTGCGGTGCAGCAGCCACATGCAGGTCTACGGTGCACAGCGCATGTACGGCCATAACATGAGATAATTAGACAGAAAGACACTACACGGAGGTTTTTCGTTGTTGTTTTAATTCAACAAAACGAATTTTAAACACGGGTGAACGTGCCTGCAAGTTTAGAAAAGAAAACAGCACTGATAGCATTCATATTTCTGGATGGTTATAAAATAAAAACAGAACTGACACGTTATTACCGGTAATTTGCTTGTTTAGAAGAAAAGAACAGCGCTGACACAGCATTAATAAGCCCTGGATGATTAGAAAATAAAAACTGCACACAAAACATGCCTGGTTAGTAAATAAAACACACTTGCCTACCAGAAGAAGTCATTCGCTCTCATCTTCCTCTTGCGCACTAAAGCCATTAAAGTCCTCTTCTTCAGTGTCGGAGTTGAACAGCCTCAGGAGAGCTTCGTCACATACCTTTTCTGTGGCGATGTCAGTGTCGCTGTCCGTGTTGCTGTCATCATCCCCGGGTGAAGCTGGCTTGAATGAGCTCTTCCCGCTGCCGTCTCCAGCGCCGAACCATGGATTCATTCATGCCAAGCTTACGTGTGGCAGCACTGTTTCCCTCCTTTACTGCCAGATCGATGGCCTTCACCTTAAATGCGGCATCATATGAACTCATACGTGTAGTTACCTTGATGAGGGGGTATGGATTTGAAACAAGTTCTTCGTCGTGCCGGCTGCTTGCATGTGCTAAATTAAAATGAGCACTTTCTTCAATTTCCACTTTTGTCTTCCACCTGTTTCACTTTCTGCTAAAGCGTCCCCTGCAGGTGAAGGAAAATCTTCAGTAAAGCCGCACCTCATTATAAGCTGCATGGTTCAAAGCGTGGGAAAAAAGTAGCGGCTTATAGTCTGGAAAATACGGTAGTTTGGTGAAACATGAAGAAAAGCTAAGGTCAAGGTCAAGACCAGGTTTACAGTTGTGTAAGCAACCCCAAAGTTCTGAACATGAAGGCAAAAAATGGCAAAACAGTCAATCAAATGAGAATTAAAAGTTGAATTGCTGAAAACATACATGTAATACTAGCATACCGTAGATAAAAGTCTAAATAAAAGACAAGAGTAAGGACAAAACTCAATAAAAAGAATGGTTCAACTACTCAAATCAACCTGCAGTAAAAGCTAGATCAAATAAGTGGGTCTTAGGGACTTGAAATGCTCCAGATAATGCATGGTCCATAGTTGTAATGGAAGGCTTATCCACAACAGAGGACCAGGCATCTCCCTTGGCTTTTAAAGTAGCTTTCCAGAGTTTTCCCCTTTCAGAAATTTTGTATGATTTTTCAGAAATCCATAAAAGTGATTGTCTCATCATGTACTGTGATATAATATAAGCAATACGTCATTTTTTAAAGTTTTTGCTAAGCATGCCCCCTGCTCTGCAGAGCTTTATGCAATAGGAAACTGAGCGCTGACCAGAACTAAAGCCTGGTTCATGCTTCTCCATCAGCTCCGCAAGGGACAGACACGCACGGACTGATGGAAGCATTTTTCTCTCATACTTCTCCGTCTCCTGGAGAGTGTTGAAAAGCAATTCCCCGCCAGGACAACAGAGGGCGTAGCGCTGTTCTGTGGTATCATGTCATTATCCGGTCCAAGATAGTGTGTTTAAGTTGTGTTTTTTGTATTTAAGAGACTTTTTACCACAGACAAATTTGTCTCTCATTCTCGTCCACCTCTTCATGGGCTCGCCACCTCTAAACTCATGTTTCCTGTAATTTCCGTCCACAAATAAAACGCTTGCTGCACATCTTTTCACTCCTCCAGTCACGGGGAATTAAACGTTCATATTTTGAGTTTTTTCGCAAGGTATTCTTCAAGCTTCTCCTTGTCTACCGCTAGTTATTCTCAGCTCTCTTTATGTTTTTGAGGGCGCAATGGCAGCAGTGGAGATGACAGTGGTGCCCTGACCAATCACAAGCTTGCATTCTCCATCTTGACGGACGGATGTTTAAAAAAGAGAGCTCGACTCTGTCCATCCTTGCGGGCCTGCTGGAGAGCCCCGCAAGGACGGATAATGGCGTTGTGTGTCTCCGCACTGACGCAGACGGAGAAGCATGAATCAGCCTTAACTAATGGCTTTAGACTACCGTTTATGTGCTTCAAATTTAAGGAAGTACCTCGGCTGATGCAGAGTTGATGAACTTTTCACGGACAAGTAAATCTTTAAAATATAAATATATGAAAACTCAACATTACATTAGAATAATACTTGTAAACAACATGTTTTAGCTCTGCTTGTCGGCTACAGAAGTACATTTATAATCAATAAACATGAAGTCGCCATCTTAAAAAAACGGATCGACTGACTGTTTCATATGCTTGTCAGGCACTAGATGGTGTCATTGGATGAGAGAAATACTCCTGAAAGATATTTTAAATGAGTCTTGACATTGACCTCATGTTTCTGGCAGGAGTGTCAGGGGCAATGTGAAGAGATTTAAAAACAAACAATAAAATCTTAAAATGAGTCCTGTAGCCTATAGGGAGCCAATGCTCAGAGGCCAGTACTGGGGTGATATGGTCATGCTTTTTGGTGCCAGTCAGCAAGTGTGCCACTACATTTTGAACAAGTATTCTGTTTAAGGATGACTGCTCCAATCCAATGTAGAGAGAGTTGACGTAGTCCAGATGACATGAAACAAACAAATGAATGACATGCTCAAAAACTTGAGCCAGATTATATTGTTTTACCTTTGCCAGCAGCCATACATTATAGAAACCTGACTGGACTGCTGCAGTCAGCTGTCTATTCAATCTTAAAACACTGTTGAGATAGAGTCCAAGGTTTGTTTTACATTGGATCTTACAAAGGGACTGACCACCATTTAGAACATCCTGATTGCCTAAAATGAAGATATCTGTCTTTGACTCATTTAATTTCAAAAATCTGATGGACATCCATTGGTTAACATCAATCAAGCAACCTATTAATGAACCAGTTGAGTTAGAGGCAAGAGGCAAATAAAAGCTGACTGCAAAACAGTGGAAAGTAAAAAAAATAGAACCTAATGGCAGCATAATACAATTAGAAAATGTCAGCACCAGAATGGAGCCTTGGGGTACACCACTAGTCGAAGATGCTGATTTAGAGGTAAACAGGCCCAATTGCACAGAAAAAGACCTAAGCCATCCCTCCTTGTAGAGCTGTAGCTCCGGTAGACAAAAGAAACATCAAAGATTAAACTGGTCACAAGAAGGTAGACTTCATCTAACTAAATTGGTATTTTGAAATTCTTTATTGCTTTTATCACAGTTTGTTTATAAACTCTAGGAATTTTTACTCTGAATGTCCGATCAACAGTTGATAATTTAACTGACCCCAGAACTGTCCAAAGAAATTCTACAATAGACGGTACAATAGGTGTGTTAGTGACCTTAAAGAGCCACCGATAACAGTTTTAATATTCACTTTGATCTTGGTTCGGTCCATGTGTGTTTTTTTTTTCTTTTTGCTTGTGCATTTGTTTGTTACACATACATTTATAACTATTTTTTAAAGTTAATGTTAGAATTTTGAGCTGTATTTGGTTTTCTCGCCTCCATTTGCCATGTTGTTGATTCTGGTTTCATGTCTGTAGAAAGTGAAATAGCTACCGTTTATTTATAAAAATGACAAAAGATCTTAAATTAGGGTCAACAGGTGATTTATGTGATATCCGATCTGTTTGATCTCTTTACTTTACCTCCCAGCTTTACTTCCTCCTCTAAAAGTCTTTCAAGTGAAGCAAACACATCTGGCCAAGTGACTTCATTTATCTGTGTGGTTGCTTCTCCTAACAGATGCGTTCTATCTGTTTACCTCTGCTGTTGCTCAGCGTGTCTCTTAATGTGTATCTTTGCTGTTCATCAGTCACAGACCTCCACTTCTCCCAGACTCTCCATGGTCGCCCTGTGCCCTTTGCTACAGCAGGAGACTGCTACAGTGCAGCTAAGTGTCCACAGGTTTGTGGAAGCTAAAAATGTGTCCCTATCTGTGTTTCCGCATGCACGGTAATCTCTCAGATTAAATAACTCAGTTTGATATGTGCTTTCAGGGCCAGTTCAGTATTAATCTGATTGGCACTGGCCTCAAAGTGGCTCAGGTTACTAAATGGACTTCTCAAGGGAACTATGTTTCTGTCAAAGTCCACAGATCAGAGGTAAGAAGTTTCGGCAGATTTGTGTAACAGTGTCTGATTCACCAAACAAGAATCCTTGCGGCATTTGTAAAGTGTGTGTTCACTGTGGAAAGAAAACGCCTTCTCACCCACTTTTTTCTCTCTCATTGAACTCAATGTGTAGGACGGAACAAGAATCTACGGTCGCTGTGGCGGTTTCTGTGGGAAGTGCATTCCTCAAGCTCACAACGGCCTACTCCTAACAGTCCACTGAGACACGCTGAGACCAAACTCCTACATCAGTTTTCAAGCAGATAGTCCAGAAAACACAAGATGGATCCTGTCCTGCTGTTGGTTGTCCAATTGGTCGTTAAGCATCAACGTTAAAACCCCACAGTGACTTCCTGTCCAGCTAAAGTGCTACAACACTGCAGCACCACAGGTCACTGCAAGGTGCTTTGTTCAGCGTGGTCTATTTTCTTGGCAGGATTTTTTTCACAGCTCATCTGGGCTCTTTCATTACCATTCAGTAACCAAAATGAATAAATCCATCAACAACAGTTAGAGAGCAGGATTTAGGGTGAGACTGCTAATCTTTACAGTATTTTTACACCGAAACATCATTATGCATTGCAGGGTGAAATGTTTAAATGCCTGTCTGCTTTCTATAAACTCAAAGTATTATTAACATTTTCACCTGGCTGCAGCTAAACACTGACATCTTCTCAGACCTGCCTCGTGTCAGAGGTCAAAGAGAACACTTGGAGCTTTGAGAAGCAACCATACTATTTTATTTCTATAGCCAGTGTTATGTGTTCTTACACTTTGTCTGATGTTTTCAGGTATTTTATAACACTGAACAACCAACTACTGACATTAATAGAATGACACTGGCTTAAAAACCGTGCAATGAGGAAAACATGTACAAAGTTCTGATTCTTTCCCCGACTTCACACTGGAGGCATCAGCGGCGTGGAACGGCAGCGGAACATCGCTGCTTCAAATAGAATCCATTATAGTCAATAGCCAGGGTGTCCAATTGTGGTCTTGGAGGGCCGGTATCCAGCACATTTTGTTCCCACACACTTAATTCAGCGGCTGAAACCCCTGTGCAGCAGCTCATCGGGCTCTGCAGAAGCCTGTTAATTATCTGCTGATTCAAATCAGGTCTACTGAAACAGGGTTGAAACTAAAACCTGCTGGGTAACAGCCCTCCATGCCCAGAATTAAATACCCCTGGTCTATGGGTTGATTCAAACCGGCCGCAAAGTGGATTTTTTCAGGTGCATCTTGCGCCGCTATAGACCAGATTAGGTTCTACATAGTATTGCCGCGAGATGCTTCTGGATCATGTCAATTTCCGAAGTTAATATATGGCTAGACAGGATATCAAACACGGTTTCAGTGTAAAATGTCCTGTAGTTTTCTAAATAAAACCATTGCAGCAATGCCATTTCATATCTATGTAGATTATGTCTATATGTGTGGCCTACAGGTATGTTTACTTCCAACAATGATGTGTTTTTCATGGCTTTGATCCTGGCAGTGACATCAAACAATGGTTTCCTTTTTCTTCTTATTTGGTTTATTGGTGGATGGCATAAACAAAGGATCTTGCGAGCCTGGTGAGGAAGCCGCTCAGTGGCTGAGACTCTCGGTGTGGATTGGCACGCAGCTAAGCATTCGAGTTAACCGTTCCGTGGTGCTGATGCCTTCGGTGTGAAGTCGGGGGTTTTGTCTCGTTTACATAACTCTAGGTATTTTGAAAAGTAAATGTTTTTAAGTTCTGTTTTTAAAAAAACTGTCCGTATGATTTTAACAAAAGTGAAATATCAAATACCTGTGTGAAGTTCATATTTAAATACAAGGGAGGAATACCCTTAATTTGGGCAAAGGTTCTCAAAAATGACTACAATTATTAGCTTCTGATAGAAAATAGACGTGGAAATGCTCTGTTCAGACTAGCCTGACAGATCTACATCACACTGTCACC
Source organism: Nothobranchius furzeri (assembly GCF_043380555.1). Taxonomy (NCBI): domain Eukaryota; kingdom Metazoa; phylum Chordata; class Actinopteri; order Cyprinodontiformes; family Nothobranchiidae; genus Nothobranchius; species Nothobranchius furzeri. The sequence goes on along the minus strand of NC_091744.1, from coordinate 60,616,292 downwards.
TAACATTCACGGATTCACCCATCTTGGCTCACGACAGGGAAGGTTGTTGTTATTTTAGTGTTCAGGAACCAACAATGTCTTGGCTAGTAGAAGCCAACCATTAGCATTAATGACTTCACCACAGAGCACAACTATTCCAGGCTTGTGTTATTTGTGACATCAATGCTGCAAAGCAAACAGTCAGTGGTAGAGTTGCGTTGCTGTTAGCCAATCAGAGGCGAGATGTCTAAATATCAGGAAATAATACTCCAAATCTTGCTGTCGGAAGCTACTTTTTCCTCCAGCTGAATTCTGCTTCCTCAAACAGGCGCACTGGAGCTTTTTTTCCCCCAAAGAACCTCTTACAAGGCATTCATTTCCGCTATAGACCACTGCAAATATAACAAAAATATGATTAATGTTGACCTTTAACAGGGAGTTGATGAAAGTCAGCACGGTGGTGTTTGATTCATAGCATACCGATCAGTCTGTGATCTGTGACCTGTGACCAGAACACACCTGACAGCATTTGAAGCTTAAAACAAAAGTGAGTACCAGCAGGAGGATGTTTCGCTTGATGATCGTTCTCCTCGCGTTTAATTATGTTGCTCCTTCCATGGATGCTCGATCCTTTCAAGTTGAGCCTCATCTACTTGGACTTTCCATCAGAATTCAATAGAACACCAGTTGGTATTACTTAAAGGAGAAATAACATTTCCAAACTGAAGAGTTTGCTTTGGTCTTTGTTACTTTTGACCCATACAGTTTAAAATTTACTTCTTTTTTTTTTGCATCCGCGTTCTTCTCACCATAAAGTCTGCATGCGTAATGATTGACTGAATTCAACATAAAATCTGTTTTTAAAAAACATCTGGAGCAGTGTGGTCGAAGCCTTAATGTGAATGATTACCACACAGTGAAGTTCTCGTCTGTTACACCATGGCAGTACCAGATGTGAGGTCTCTCACCTCACCTCAGCTGCTGTCTATACCTACAACCCCCTACCTCTCACTAACACCCATACTCTGATGAGATATGTAATATATTTATTTTAAACCATATTTATTCTCTACTGACTTATAAATGTGTTCTCTTTGTACAATGGCTGCTTCCAGCAGAGAAACCACTGTCTGCTTTGGTGAAGTTACGTACTCCCCTCCTGTTTGTGTTAAATTGCCACTAACTATAAGCAGTGTCTGTTAAATGGTGCTTTTTGACTACTGGAATTACCTCTAATCTGAAGAAGGAAACACCAACAGTGGCAGAGGTTTGGTAAACTGACACAACTAGGCAGATGTTTGATGTTCACGCAAACTAGGTCAACATCCTATCAACGACATATCTAAAATGTGATGCTGCGTGTTTGCTAGCTAGATTAGCTCAGCTGCTACATGAGGAAATGTCCATCTAGGGAACTTTTCCTCATAAACAACATTTGGTTTGACATCTACTACATGGTGGCGCAGTGGTTAGCACTGTTGCCTCGCAGCACGAAGGTCGCAGGTTCAAAACTCGCCTTTCTGCGTGGAGTTGCGTGTTCTCCCCATGCATGCGTGGGTTTTCTCCGGGTACTCCGGTTTCCCCCACAGCTCACAACATGCCCTATAGGTTGAAAAAATAAATTGTAAGTCGCTTTGGGAAAAAGTGTCTGCTAAGCACATAAACATAAACAACAACATTTGTCTACCCTAACATGCTGATGCTAAGCTCTAACCAAAGTTAGTACATAGATGTATATTAGACTTTCTTCTCAATCAATGCAGCTTGTTTTGATTTAAAAAATAAAAGGCTGAAAATGATAAAAACCATTGAGAAGCCAGAGGAACCTTTGGCCATCATTCGTTTTTATTCTGGCCAATTAAGATCTGTATCAGAAATTTGTACCATATGTGATGCACTGTGTGCCATTAATTTTGTAGAGATGTAATCCAGAGATTGTGTTTATAACCGCTGAGTGTGGTAACTTATGGTATATGTGTATGTTTTAATATTCATACTTGAATTGTAAACAGTGTGCTATAATAATGAATGGATATTGGTACTGAATACTTGGACAGTGTGGCTGTTTGCTCTGCTTTATCCAAAGATGTTTTAATAAAGGATCTTATGTAAATAATGGATGGATGAATGGAAGAGTTTATACTTCTGGTGCTACGACTACCAATCGTACAGTTACTGTATGTCTTATTATACTAATATAAATAATAAAACATGCTTTTTAGCCATTTAATGACTTCATATTTTTTTCTCTTATAATGTAACCCTTTCCTAACATTTTAGACATCATCTTTCTGAATTTAATGGCAGTTTTTAATAATTGCAACCACCTAAAGGGTCTGCTCATCCGATTCAAACAGCTGGACAGAAGATGTTTAATTAACGTTGACAGCGTCTGTGCCCAGGAGTCAGCAAACCTTCACCTCACAGATGTTTAGCTTTCACATCAGGCATCATTTAGCCTTCAAAGTATGTCAGAAGATTCTAATTAGGTGTCAGATTCAAGGCTAGCCCTGAAGAAAATATCTAAAACTTGACAGCGTTCAAGGTCTGACACCAAATTGAACTTGTTTACTAGACATTTTACAAAAATTTGTTCAATTCAAAATATGTGAGTTGTAACTCGGATCTTTCCGATCCCTACAGCCGAGTTTTGTTCCGCCACAAAGCCGGTTTAATAACAGAGGGCAGTGGGTCAGCTCCGGCTGGGTGTTAGTGCTCACCACATTGTGGCTCCATGTGGATTCACTTACTGGTGCTGGCTAAACTTCCACAACACCACTTTCAAGAGCTCAGCTCCACTTTAGAGTCATATAAACACAGCAAATACCCTTTTAAATGATTATTGCTCGTGTAGATGTGCTCTGGAGTTGACTCCTCAAAATGTAACGCCAAATCGAAGACTGAGGTAAGCTCTAGAGAACTTATGGAAAACAGGATTTTAATGTCACCCAACTGGTTCATTATTAACGGTACTTCAGGGAAAGACTAACAGTTGTTATTCCCTCTAGCGTTCCAGGGAGATAGCTTTGACATTAACTGAAAACAGATACTGTGTTCCCCCATGAGCTGCTTTCATTGCTCGCCAATAAACTGCTTTGGTTCCAAAAATTTCTAAGAATTTGGAAAAAGTCCCAGAGCCCAACAACAGTTTGTTTCTGTACGTTTTCTCAAAAGCAAATATTTCTGTGAAAATTGCTTCCTACTAACTATTAGACAAATATCTTCCTTCGCCTGTTTGTTGTGAGCATAAACTAGGCATCCATAATGACTCGGTTAAAAAACACAAACCATGAGAGTTCTCATAAAAGACACTAATGATTGATGTTTACCGTGAGGCTCAGTTTGCTTTGAGGTAAGAGCGCAGACATTCCAGCAGAGTCAGCAGCTGCAACCTGCCTGAAAGGGCAGAAACAACCAGCAACTGCACCTACGCTGAAACTCCAAGCTCCGGTTCATCTGATCACATATCACTTAGAGAGGGTTCTGTAAGCTTGTTTCAGCCAAATGTATACGTAGAAAACAATCCCATGTGCCACCTGACCATTTATTATGTTACATATTTATTTATTGAAATATACTGAGAGCGCTTTGAGTTTGAAAAGCAGTGTAGTTAAAGGCCAAAAGCTTTCACCCAATTACCCTAAAGATATCTTATTCCACTCTGGAGAAACACTGACCCTCAGTGCTTAAAAACTGGCATTACGTCCACTGTCAGACCAGCGCAACAAAAGAAAACCAAGCTGGTGTTATGGACAGTAGTGAACCTGATACTTGAGGGAGAATCTGATTTTAGTTAGTGCATGATAGATTCAGATTTACTGACAAATGGATGCATTGAGGCTGATTGTCTGAAATTTTCACAGTCATTTCATCTAAATGTAAATACCCTAAATGTAAAAATGCTTACAAAATGTTGGCTAATTCAAATATAAAGGCATCTCACTACCCAGCTCCTCTTGCCAAAGCGTTTCCAGGCCTGAAATTTAAAGAGGACCTTACATTGAGGATTGGATCTGCCCAGAGATCTATTTCAAGTGTGTTGTACCTGGAAAATCTCCTTAATCCTTCATGTAAACATGAAGCAGTTCTACACATTTTAAATCCAGATTTGCAGCCTAAAACCAGAAATGTCTTGGCAAAATAAAAAACAAACAAAAAATAAATAAATAAGGCTAAGCTACAGGACTGCATTAGAGGTGGAGTACCATCTCCATCCAGCTGGCGGAGCTCCTCATCAGCTGGTGTCTTTCAGTCGTGATCCAAACCCCATTATCATAGAGGGTCAGATACGAGTTTGCCTCCGCTCTTTCTTCTTCACAGCAATTCAGAGAAACACCATCATCTCTGCAGTAGAAGTCAGATAATCAATATACTGCTCCATCCTACCATCACTCATGAGTAAAATCCCAATACTCAAATGAAACCGCTCATTCTTTTCTGATTAAAAACATTAATTTAACATTTAGAACCTTTAATAAGTAAAACTGAATGCATTTTCTACAAGTATCTTTAGAAATTAAGCCAAATGAACTTTAGACAACCAAACACCCCAACAAACATGACTTGCATTAGTTGTAGTTCTTGAGTTTGAAAACTAATGTGCGATCACTTATTATTAAGTTTTTTTCTAAACTTTATTAAGCAATTTATGATCCTAGAATTTAACTATTTCACTTTCTATTTTCAGTCTAGTCTGCCGGTTTTGTGTTGTTGAACCTTCAGGTTGTTAGGATGGTTAACCAGCAGGTGGCAGTAAAGCACCAAAAGCAGCTGTTTTAAAACCAAGACTCCTTCATAGCCTTTCCTCTATAGCATGTACAAAAACCTTGGTATCATCCATGTAAAAGAAGATTTATAAAAGTACACTTTCAGGTACTGGTCTAAAAACAGCTGTGTGCACAAACATGCAGTTTACAAGCTCAGCAGTCTTGGAAGAGAATTTCTCAGTGGTAGCACTTTAACAAGGAGGAGTTTAAGCAAGCTCAAATCTTTGTATACATCACATATGCTTACACACGACTCCCTCCCAGCTCTCTCTCTCTCTCTCTCTCTCTCTCTCTCTCTCTCTCTCTCTCTCTCTCTCTCTCTCTCACACACACACACACACACACACACACACCTCCTATATTGAAGCAGTTGGCCTTGAACAGTATCAGTTTCATCTTTTGATGCACCATGACCACGTCAACATCTTTGAAACCACACGATTTAACTGCTCTCTCTCTGCCAACTGGTCCATTGTCAGCAGGAGCTGAAGGCACTTTGCCTCGTGGGACATCATACAGTGAGCTATGGCAGCTAATACTTCTGAGGGAAAAGCCATCAGCTTTTACTTTAACTGACTTCGACTGAATGAGGCCATTTTTAGGTATTATGTTGCTTGTCTACTGTGTCTATTTTGTAACAGCTGCATATGATGTGGGAGGGGAGGACTGCAGCCCTGATCCGACGCTGATCTGTGCGGCCGTTGTCAGAAGTGGCTACGGTTGAACTGGAGGTGATATGAAGGAGTGGAGCGGGTTATTGCTTGACCCCAGGGGTCTGGAAGTATGTACCAATAGCTCAAATGCACATGTGGTGTGGTGAAAAATGGATTACCATTGTTTGGCCCATGAATGTGAAAATCCTGCTTGAGTCAAGGCTGAACTCACTCAGGCATCTTAGCGAATGCGTTACAGAAAAGTATTTCCTTGGTTTATTTTACTATGTTTGTGCCAAGCATATGTTTTAAAGCTGTGTTTCCTTGTCGAGGCTATAAAGGCGAGTCATTTAGGAAATGTGCACATCATGACCAGTGGCAGTGTTTTTGTTCTAGAGAATACTTTCCCATTGTAAAAAGTCAGGCTGTTAAGCAGCCTGGAAAATGTTGCCCCATGTCAGCAGAGTTGGACTGACAGAGGCAAAGGCCAGGCCCAGCTTCACAAACCAGCAGGCAAGCCTCTTCATAACAAAGGTGTGGGTAATTGTTTCTAACTGCTCAACACTTCATCCAAGCAAGCTTTCTGGGTATTGTCAACACTGGTGTGGCTCAAAGATACATAAAACCTATATAAAGTCATTTTTTGTTTAAACAGTGTGTGTGAGATGCTGTGAATACTTGTTTGGGAGAACTTGATACTTTTTGACCACATACCAGCATCACTGAATTTAATGTCTCTGGGGTGCTGGCCAATAGAAAACCTTAGTCTCCTCCCCTTCCTGACAGCTCATGGGTCCCCAGAACAAAAAAATAATAAAGAATATGAGCGAACGGGGCTATAAAGGTTATTTTCTGGTCCACCACCCTGAGTCACAGACATGGACTAAATTGTTGGTACCCTTCGGTTACTGAAAGAAAAACCCACAATGGTCACAGAAACAACTTGAATCTGACAAAATAAATAAATAAATAAAAATTATATGAAACTGAACCAATGAAAATCAGATCACTACTTTTCAACCATGCTTCAACTGAATTATTTAAAAAATTTTTTTTTTCAAAACTCATGGAAATGGCCTGGACAAAAATGATGGTAGCCCTAACTTAATATTTTGTTGCACAACCTCTTGAGGCAATCACTGCAATCAAACAATTCCTGTAACTGTCAATGAGACTTTTGCACCTCCAAGCAGGTATTTTGGCCCACCTCTCATGAGGAAACTTCTCCAGTTGTCTCAGGTTTGAAGGCCGCCTTTTGCAGACAGCATGTTTCAGCTCCTTCCATAGATGCTCAATAGGATTGAGATCAGAGCTCATAGAGGGCCACTTTAGAATAGTCCAATGTTTTCCTATTAGCCACTCTTGGGTGTGTTTAGCTGTGTGTTTTGGATCATTGTCCTGATGCAAGACACATGACCTACAACTGAGACCAAGCTTTCTGACACTGGCCAGCAGATTTCTCTCTAGAAACCATTGATAGTCTTGATTTCATTGTACCCTGCACAGATTCAAGACACCCTGAGCTAGGTAGCAAAGCAGCCCAGAGGCTTGTCAACATGTAGTTCAGCATAATCCAGTCTGGACTTTTATTGGAATAATTAACTGACCTCAGTGCACTGTTCATTTGGAATGCTTGCTTTGTAAAGTACCTTGAGAGAAACTGTTCCAATCCATCCATCCATCCATTTTCATCAGGGGTCGGGTCATGATGCTCAGGCCACCAAAACAGATCCCCTTGGCTGTTCCTAAAAATCCTGTCCATAATAGAATAGAATAGAATAGAATACACTTTATTGATCCCACAGTGGGGAAATTCACTTGTTACAGCAGCATCAACACTTAAGAGAATCATTTGAAGAAAATGCATGCACGTACACATAGGCAGTACTCTAGTATTGTAACCTTCGACCACAGATGCCGCAGATAAGCTTCGCTCATGCTTTGAGACCACAGACTGGGAGGAAATGAAGACCACCTCAGACAGTTTAGAAGAGTTCACAGATACCGTCACCTCCTACATCCATTTCTGTCAGGACAGCATCATACCATCACACACCCAGGTGAGTTATAACAATGACAAAGCCTGGTTTACCCCTAAACTCAAACATCTGTGGTTAGAAAAGAGAGATGCATTTAAAAGGGGGGAGAAGGACTCCTACAGAGACACTAAATACAGGTTCATCAAAGAATTGGTCAAAGCAAAACACCAGCATCATGACAAAATGCAGCAGCAAATCTCTGAAAACGACCCAACCTCAGTGTGGAAAAGTTTCAGGAACATTACCAACTACAAACCCAGAACCCCCGCCTCCACCGATAATCTGCTCTTGGCAGACAACCTAAACAATTTCTATTGTCGGTTAAATGAGCCATCAGGCAGGCCTCACTCCTCGTCCAGCCCCAACAATAGAGCTCCTGACGTCACGTGACTCTCAGAGAGTAGACGCCATTTTGGCAGGCAACAAATGTAAACAAAATGAATGGGATCGGCTTGGATTTTACTTCATCGGAGTTTACTTCACACTTTAAAATAAAAATCATTTTATATAGTCAGAAATTAAATAGACTAAACATCTCCAACCCTTACCGTGCCCCTGGGATACTTTTTAAAAATGCCAGAAGCTGTCGGAGCGGACTTCTTACCGGACCTGGCCGGGGAACGCCTTGGGACTCCCCTGGAGGAGCTGGCCCAAGTGGCTGGGGAGAGGGAAGTCTGGGCCTCTCGACTTAGGCTACTGCCCCCGCAACCCGACTCCGGATAAGCGGATGAAAATGAATGAATGGATGGACAAATAACAGATTTACGTGTAAGGAGTTTAAATAGAGTGCTGTGCTGTTTGAATGTATAAACTGAACGCCAAGAGAAATCACTAGTCTGATTTTTTTCTGTGAATAAAATAAATATGTCAGGCAGGAGCATCTCAGGATCTGTCTGAGATCTGTCTCGGTGAGACAGATAATAGCAATCCAAAGTGCTTTTTATGTGTGATCTGACAATTGATCAACCATTGCTTAAAAATTAAATACAGCTTAGCCGGTTAATTGCTGTGATCATAAGACACGTAAACGGCAGCACGCAGAACTCACGAGGCAACGTTTTATGTGACGTTTACTTGTTGCTATGAGTAATAAGACAGAAAAAGCCACGCCAAAATAAGTTTAGGAAGCCCACTAAGAATTGTAATAAAAGCATTTAAAATAAATACCATGTACAATTGGGGAAACGTTGGTTTAAGTACCTGATATGAAGTGGTCACTGCATAAGCGAAAACCTTTACTCTCGGGATCCCACAGTTTCATTTTAGCCCGGTCACTAGCGCGTTTTATTGCAATGATCCAACGTTTGCGGCGCTCCGGATCTTGGGGAATCCTGTAGATGGCTCATTCCTTATGTTCTGCATCCTAGGGCACAACAGGAATCTACCATATTTCCTGTCTGATTGAGTTTTCTGACAATAACAAATAGTCCAGCAGCGGGCTTCTGCCTGCCAATATGGCGCCGTTTCGATTTGAACTGTTGCATGCCGGGAGATGTGACGTCAACTCCCGGAGCTCTATAGAGACATTGGTCAGCCACTCCCCACTACAGAGCCATCACCATCAATGTGGAATTCACCTTCAGTACCCTCCCCCTCACTCCCCACCCATGAGGTCTTCACATCACACACCTCCACCACAAACCTACACATTCATAAAGCAGATGTAAAGAAGCAGATCAGGTCTCTTAACAGACAAAAAGCCCCAGGCCCTGATGGCGTGGCTCCTGCCACTCTAAAGCCGGGCGTACACTGTGCGACTTTTTCTCTCGCAGCGTTCAGCTTCAGCTCAAACTGTATGACTTCCTCGCAGGGCAGATCTCACGAGTCATGCGCTCACACTGCACGACCCATTTCTCGCATGCGACCTGACTGCTCACACTGTACGTCTGGTAGCAACACGTCGGCCCTAAAAATATGCTAAAAATAGCAGTTTTTACTCAACACGTCAGACTTTTTTGTCTTGTTTTGCCTGTTGTCCTTCGGGAGTGCTGCAGGACACACAGGGATTTATGGGGGTTGGATGAGGAAAACGAAATAAAGAAAGTAAATCTGTGTTTTGTGATCAGTTTAATTTGACATGAACACGACAAACACACTTTCTTGACAATCTTTGTGAGCAAAAAAACGTGTAGAAATTAAAACGAACAACGTATGTTATTAGGGAAATAGCAAGCGAGCGGTGTTGATGCAGGATTGCAAATGTGCCGTGAGCGGTTCTGATACTTTTTGGGTCGCAGCTGCTCGCAGCGCCGCTTCAACAGCGCGATACCCTCACGAGGGACGAGCAAAATATTAAACACGCCAGAAGTCCGTGCGAGCTCATGATTGCTGATCGGTAGCTGGTCACGTGGTGTTAATCACCTCTCGTAACCCCCTGTACACTACACGACGCTCAGTGCAAAACTCGCCCCGATCTCGTGGATTCTCGCACGAGTGGAAAATCGGCTCAAAAAAGTGAAAAAGTCGCACAGTGTACGCCCGGCTTAAAGCAGAGCTGAAGAGCTGGCCCCAGTGTTTACGAGCATCTTCAACTCCTCACTGGAGGAATCTCATGTGCCTGCCTGCTTCAAGATTTCCACCATAGTCCCTGTCCCCAAGAAACCAAGAATCTCTGGACTAAATGACTACAGACCTGTGGCTCTGACATTTGTAGTCATGAAGTCATTTGAGCCCCTAGTTCTCCCCCACCTCAAGACCCTCACAGCCCCCCACCTGGACCCCTGCAGTTTGCCTACAGAGCAAACAGGTCTGTAGATGACGCAATCAACATGGCTCTACAATTCATCCTGCAGCATCTGGACTCCCCAGGTACCTACGCCAGGTTATTGTTCGTGGACTTCATCTCTAGCCTAGTGAACCAGACCAAATTCTTGCTTTGCAAAGAATGTTCTAGGCATGCTCCATTGGAACCTCAGCAGCTCCTACCAGGACTCTGGCTAGCCAATCACAGCTCTCTAGAGGGGTTTGAAACACATAAAGAGCTGTGATTGGTCCATAATGGTGGGCCAATCATAGTGCTCTATCTGCTTAGTGAGCAAATCACAGAGCTTTATCCGCTTTGTGGGCCATCAGGGCACTCTATATGCCTGGTGGGTGGGATGATGCAACAGAGTGAAACAAGAGTATGTCACATTCATTGTCCAGTGGAATGCGGAGACCATTTGAAAGACAACGGTAGAACCTGCCCCACAACCGAGAGCCGTCAATGGAGCATGGCCAGACTAAATAATACATTTATTTAGTCTGGCTTGCCAGGCTACTTCATCTCTGCATTCAACACGATCCTGCCAGACCTCCTCCAAGACCGTCAAACTAATTAAGTTTGCTGACGACACCACCATCATCAGACTCATCTCTTATGGGGATGAGTCCGCTTACAGAATGGAGGCTGAACGGCTGGTGTCCTGGTGCAGCCACAACAACCTGGTGCTAAACACCCAGAAGACAGCAGAGGTTGTTGTGGACTTTAGGCAACACCCCCCCCCCCCCCCCAACCTGTCTGACACTCCCATCACGATGGTGGACTCATGTCGCTTCCTGGGCACCACCATCACCCAGGACCTCAAATGGGAGCCCACCATCACCACCACCATCAGAAAAAAGGCCCAGCAGAGGATGTACCTCCTGAGGCAGTTGAAGAAATTCAACCTCAGTCAATGAGGCAGTTCTACACCGCTATCATCGAGTCCATCCTCACCTCCTCCATCACCGTGTGGTATGCTGGAGCTACCACCAGGGACAAGAAGAGGCTGCAGCGTGTCGTGCGCTTTGCAGAGAAGGTCATTGGCTGCAAACTCCCCTCCATTCAGGATCTGTACACCTCTAGGACATTGAGGTGTGCAGATCGGATAATAGCTGACTCGTGTCACCCTGGACACAGTCTCTTCGACTCGCTCCCATCTGGCAGAAGGCTCAGATCCATTCGGACCAGAACCTCTGGCCACAAAAACAGTTTCTTCCCCTCTGCAGTTGGACTTTTGAATGAAAATCCTAGGGCAGCCCACTCAAGTTGATTGGTCCCAGTCACGTGACCTGATGCTGTACTTGAAACATTCAGCAAATATTCAGATTAGTACCTACACGGGGTAGATAACTGCTTCTCTAATTCTTGCCACTTTTTACATTAATAATTTTATCATGAGTGTTTTATTACTTCCAATATTTGCTTATCTCTTATTTAATTTTTTTCTATCTTACCTTCTGCACCAAATACCGCAGCAATTTCCTAATGTTGTGACTTGGCACACATATGGCAATAAAAAAAACTTCTGATTCTGATTCTGATTATAAAAACCATGAATAAAAAAGAAAAAAATGTGCGTTCCAACACTGCATAACATACTACAAGAGACATGGACGTACAATGTAAATCTGGTATTGAACGAGTATTGAACTCATGCTGAGTATTGCATTGATGTTATTGTGTAACAGGATAAGGCCAGTTCCAGTTAAACTGAGGAGTTATACACACTTACTCCAAAGGGCATGAATGACCTAGCGTTCTGTTTTACATCTAGGATGTTTCAGTCGGCCTCTGAAGGAGCTCTCCATGGTCTCCACAGTAGAATGCAGTGGGTGGGAGGGTTTTTGAAGATGGTGGTCATCTTCCCCAGCATCCTCTTTTCACATCTCTACTCCATTGTATCCAGTGGGCTGCTCAGAACGGAGCTAGCTTCATGAACTAGCTTGTTCAGTCTCGTCCTGTCTCAATCAGAGCTGCCTGCACCCAACAGACCACAGCAGAGTGGATAACCAACCACAGAGTGATAAAAGAATTTTAGCAGGTGGGATTTAACGCCAAAGGACCTCAGCCTCCTCAGGAGATGGAGGCGGCTTTGGCCCTTCTTATACAGAGCATCTGTGTTGTTGGACCGGTTCAGTTTGCTGCTAAGGTGAACACCCAGGTACTAAAAGGCATTCACCACCTCGAAGTCTGCTCCCCGGATGTTTACTGGTGAGTGCACATGCATCTGGCTGCAGACATCAAATGGCGTCTTCTTTGCTGTCACCGGAAATGACGTAACTGGAAAAACAAGACATCGGGTCATTACCTTCGCCGGAAGTCATTACCTTTGCATGAGGTAGTTTGGATTTGACGAGAAAAACCATACCGTGTTGTTTTTCTCTTAGATATGTATGTATATAAACATAAACATATCTAAGAGAAAAACGATACAGTGGGTCATTACCTCAAGCAGAAGTCATTACTTTCACAGAAAGTAGGTTTTTTTTAACAAAACTTACCGGAAAAAGCTTTTTTTTTTATTTTGGATTTTTTTTTCTCTTCAAATTCGGACTGGCAAACTTTTAAATGACGTCGTTACTTACGTTGCATGAAAATTGAATAGTAGATCCCTTTGTCCTTTAGACAGGGAATTTTTATGACAGTAGCACACACACACACACACATACACACACACACACACACACACACACACACACACACACACACACAGACACACACACACACACACACACACACACACACACACACACACACACACACACACAGTTTATTGACACACACAGTTTATTGAATGCACCTGCCTTCCCTCCAGATCACTCACACCTGTCACCTGGTCCTCTGATCACCTCCCTCTGTGTTTAAAAGTCCTGTCTTGTCCCTCAGTGTTTGTCGGTCCATTGTTGTGAGTCAGCATTGTTTTGTTCCCTCGTCAGGCTCTAGTCTTTGTGCTCATTATTGAGCTTTTGTTTTTTTTTTTGGCTTCCTGGTTGTCAGTTTTCTGGATTTGACTCCTGCATCTAAGTTATTTTTGTTGCGACCTTAATAAAAGGATTTTACCTTTTTTCAACTGCTCTTGCCTCGAGTCATTCTGGGCATCTGTGTTTTGGGTCCTACCTCCTCCTGCTCAGCGTGACAATATATGGAAAAAAATGAGAACACATTAAACTAAGACTTTTCAAGATGTGCAAACAAAATGGTAGTTCCTTAATATTCAGTTTTATTGTTAAGCCCAAGATGAACTTTTGACCTACACCAGTTGCGAAAGTACAGGACTCCCAGAATCAGTGAAAAACATTTCAGCAACACTCCTCTCTCACCAGCAACAAAAATTTGTTACAAAATATCCATAACACTGTCCTATTGTGTATCACAGCAGCTCATTGCAACATAATTTAACTACTACAGCTGATAACTATGTAGCTAGTTAGTTTTTCTGTGTTATTTTGAGTGAAAGAGAATAAAACAAAAGAAACACTTAATTTCACAACCATTTTATTTAGGGTACAAATGAATTCGATGAAGCATGGCTTTCTCAGCCGCACATCGATTCATCCCCTCCCAGTTTTCAAACCCTTTGATTGTCATGCACACAAGGATGAATTCATACACTGTCAAATGTTTTCGAAAGCCGCACATATTCAACAAACCATACAAGGTTGTAACAGGTTGTTGAGTTTCATTTCTGCTATTTCAGAATGTTTGTTCGTGGACAGTTAAATTTTCTATTTGTACATTACTGAAGCAAAATCAATTCCTTTTTTAGTTTTTATTTGTTATTACGTACTTTTTTCAGTCATTTAAACATAATAACTTAAAAATATTTAGAAATATTGAAAGCTAAGCTTGTCCAGAAAAAAAAAATTGGTTGCACAGGATCAGTGTGGGCCAGATGCTGAAAAATAAATGCATAAATCTGTCTTTTTTGAAGTTTCACAAATCAGAGAAAGGTTTCATAAATCACAAACTATGTTTTATGCATTCTGCTACGAGCCTAGAATGATCTAGAACAGGTTTGAAGAGTGTACGTGTTGTAGTTTTTGAGCTAGAGTAGATTAGAAATGGTCAGAGTAGAGAAACATTGGGTGTATTAGCCCTTTAGCCATTTCCCGAATCGGAAGCTAACTTCAGCCTCGTATGAAAACTAGTGATTGAAACCACTTACAAATTTCTGGAAATATAAACTTTTTAATTTAAATAAAGGGTATTAGTAACGTTTCAGTCAAGTCAGTATTAGAAATTGTGGTCTTTATATCATATCTAAATTATATATACAGTTAACATTGTTACTTTAACTGTTTTAACAAACAGGGAGACCAGAAAAATCAAATAGCTAAGTTAAAGCTAAGCTACATTGCTGATTGCTTTATTTATGTAGCTTTTGTGTTAGCTTGTTAACTTCCTGCATTAGTTTTAAGACTGCGTTAATATCGATGGTTAATATTGATACAATTAGCAATGAAACACGGTGCCTTTGCAGTAATTCTCTGGTAAAGCTTTAAACGCTACAGTGCCTACATTTAAGAACTAAGAACGGTTACAAGCATTAGTTAATTTCATCCTTACCTTTCCTCTTCGAAACCCACCGAGTATGGTTGAAACAAAAACACAAAAACAATATAGCGGCCGCCAAAAAAGTCCAACTTCCGGCCGAGGTTTTTCGCTCGTAGATTTTCCGGTAAAAGTAATGGCACGCCATCTTGTTCTCACTTGAAAGTTCTTTCCGGTGACACGCCAGCTGATGTCTGCAGCCAGGTCCTACTAGGTGAGTGAGGAGGAGTGTTTCTCTGGAAGTCAGTCACCATTTCTTTTGTTTTACTGTTGTTCAATTGAAGGTGGTTTCGCTCACATCAGTTCACAAAGTCCATGATGATTGATCTGTACTCCAGGTCATTCCCCTCCAAAACATAGCCGGCAATGGCCAAGTCATCAGAGAACTTCTGGAGGTGACAGCTGCTGGTGTTGTAGGTGAAGTCCAAGGTGTAGAAGGTAAAGAGAAAGGATGAGAGCACCATACCCTGTGGAGCTCCTGTACTGCACACAACCACCTCAGACATACAGTTGTGCAGCCTCACGTACTGTGGCCTGTTGGTGAGGTAGTTTATGTTCGTCCGCTCCTGCATCCCTCATATTCTGCTGAAGTAGACACAGCTGGATGGTGTTTAAGGCACTTGAAATGTCAAAAAAATGTTATGAACAGAATCTGTGACAAAGGGCAGCCTTGGCGGAGTCCAAGTCTCACAGGGAATGAGCCCGACTTACTGTTGGTGATGCGGACCAAGCTCTGACACTGGTCATACAGGGACCGAACAGCCCGTATCAGAGGTCCTGATACCCCATACTGCATAATCCACAAAACACATTTGGATTGGTTGGTTGAACTTCCACTCACCCTCCAGGACCCCCCTAAGGGTGTAAAGCTGATCCAGTGTTCCACGGCCAGGAAGAAAACCAAGTTGCTCCTCCTGAATCTGAAGGTCGACTATTCAATGGACCCTCCTCTCCAAAACCCCTGAATAGACTTTACCAGCGAGGCTCAGGAGTGTGATCCCCTTGTAGTTGGAACACATCCTGCAGTCCCCCTTTTTAAATAGGGGGACCACCACCCCGGTCTGCCAATCCAGCGGAACTGCCCCCAATGCCCATGGGATACTACAGTGCCACATCAGCCAACACAGCCCCACAACATCCAGAAACTTAAGGAGCCCAAGCGGATGTCATCCATCTCTAGTGCCTTGCCTCCGAGGGGCTTTTTGACCACCTCGGTGACCTCAGCACCAGAGATTGGACAGTCTAACCCAAAGTCCCGAGACTACGCTCACTGGAAGATGTGCTGGTGGGATTGAGGAGGTCTTTGGTGTACTCAGCACACCAATCCACAACGTTCTGAATTGAGGTCAGCAGCACACCGTCCCCACCAGTTGGAAGCGGGCTGTTTTCCACTCTTAAGGTGCTGGATGGTAGACCAGAGAGAAACTCTTGTAAATACTAAAATATACAATTTACATAAAATAAATGATTGTAAATTATATAAGTACCTCACTTCTGCTGGTCACAAGCCTGGACAAAGCAGGAGGGGATGGAATTGTAACACAAATAAAATAAACAATAAACTGAACTGAATAGATTTTAGGCTCCACCCTGATTGTAACTCACCATCTTAAATAGAATAGAATAGAATAGAATAGAATTTAATGATGCCACAGTGGGAAATTCACTTGTTACAGCAGCACCAACACTTAAGGGAATAATTGGAAGAAAAACTAACAATAATAAAGTTACATGTATATACACATAGGCAGTAGTCTAGAATTGTTACATTCAACAACTAAAAATCACAAATAAAAAAGAAAAATAAACCTTGCATTCCAGCAGTATACAGCATACTGCAAGAGACATGGACATACTATGTAAATCTGGTATTGAATTAGTATTGAACTCATTCTGAGTATTGCATTGGTGTTCTTGTGTAACAGGATAATGGCAGTAAAGCTTAAACTGAGGAGTCATACACTCTTACTGCAGAGGGGATGAATGACCTACGGTAGCGTTCTGTTTTACATCTGGGATGTCTCAGTCTGCCTCTGAAGGAGCTGTCCTTCAATGCAAATGAAGACAATAACTCTAACCCAAAATACCCCCCTGCTGCCCCAGTATTTTTCTAAATGGAATTCTTTTCCTGTTCAAAGGCTGTTTATAAATTTTACATGATGACAGACAGCTGGCGAGTCAAGCATGAACTCAATTCTAGTGTCTTCACCAGGTTTCTTGATGTGTCTGACAAATATTTGATGGCTTGGATGTGTTCACTGGAGCTAAGTTAACAAAAATCATGTTTATGGTCATGAGAACAATTTTTACAAGGTTGCAAAATTAAACTGATGTCCATTTAATTCTGAAATGCTACATCAGATCTGTATGAAACTTGTGGATGTGTCGTTTATGACGACCACTTGTAGACTGAGGTGGAATGGTGTTGTGCAGTCAGAGGCATTTTGTGAAATAATTAATTGGATATGGTGAAAAGTGACTTTTTGTCAAGTGAAATTTGTCACGTTTGTTTATTTTGATTGCATATTATTTTGTAAAGCCACATCTGATTTGCGCAATCAGAAATTTCTACTTTTGCCATTTATATTTTCCTCATATGACAAAATTTAGCTCATGACTCATTGACCAAAACACAAATGTTCCTCTAATAAGATATTTTTATGTCATCATCTCACGAGTTCCCCTCCCACAGCGGGTATCATACTGTATTGCCTATCAGAGGCAGAAGAGATGATATCACTCATGTCCTTTGTGCACACTGACGGGGTGAACTTACATCAGTCACTCCCATGAAGCTTTTCTGCACCCAGACTCAATATTAGGACCTGGTTTGTGCACGTTTGATTAGTAAGCCTTTTTTATCTTTTTCATTTTTATTTTTTTATTTTGCAATAATTATTCTTTTCCAGGGCTGCACAGTGGCACAATGGCTAACGCTGTTGCCTTGGGATCTTTCTGCAAGGAGTTTGTATGTTCTCTCTGTGCATGCATGGTCTGTGCTGTGCATGCATGGTCTGTGCTCCGGCTTCTTCCCACAGTCCAACAACATGATTGTCTAGTTAATTGGTCTCTAAATTGCCCTGATATGTGAGTGTGTCTGCATGGTTGTTTGTCCTGTGTGTCTCTGTGTTGCCATGCAATGGACTGGCAACCATTCCAGGGTGTACCCTGTCTATTTGCCTGAAGACTGCTAGATTGGCACCAGCCCCCTGTCACCCTGTGTGGATAAGTGAGTAAAGAAAATGGAAGGATGGATGTTCTTTTCCGTTTTTCCATGACAATGTTATCACGTTTCATCCACAAGATAAACCCTTGCTCTGTCTGGCTATAGTTCTACTTCAAAAGGCTATTAAAAGCCTGAACAAAGTCCCTCACTCTAAACATCTCCACATCTCCACCCTTCTGTCTACCTGTTTTATTTTTAGAACAAGAACAATCATTTTGTTCATTTTTCAGCACATCTTCCTGTCTGGATTAAAGACAATGCATGTGTGTGCGTGCGTGCGTGTGTGCGTGTGTGTGTGTGTGTGTGTGTGTGTGTGTGTGTGTGTGTGTGTGTGTGTGTGTGTGTGTGTGTGTGTGTGTGTGTACATCCTGCAAACCTCTCAAAAAGTCTACAATCTGACTCTCCCTGTTTTCTGCACACACACGTTCACACACATTTATGTGAGTCCATCAGTGTGGTGAGCTGGACACTCAGAGCAGTCTGTCTCATGATGGGGCTACTTGAAAAAAAAACACTTTGGCTGATAATTACAAAGAAAATCCCAGGCTTTTAAACACTTAAGCCTCCACTTGCTGTGATGAAGACTGACATGTTTTATAACACTGAATTCACAGTTAAGTCTTTTATGTGTAAAACTGAACAAAAGGGGCTCAATAATGAGGAACTGGTGGACATGTCCTCAATGTTCTGAAAAAATGGGTTTTTCTAAATTGTGAAAAACTTTATTTTTCTTCTAAAACACAAACAAATGCTAAAGCCTCACCAAGCAAATCCACAGTCCCCCCACCCCCCCATTTCAACCTTAAAAGATGCTGCAGAATTACTTCTAAATATGCAGTTAGTTCAAAATGTTAATGGTTTGTTCAGAGCTGATTGTTAGCAAATCACTCAGCACAAACAGATCCTGCTGTTTCGTGTCCTCTTATGAAAAAAGAATCCTCCAATCTCATCACTGCATCATTTAGATTCATGTCTGGATGTGAGTCTCAGCAGGAGTTGAGTAAATAGTCAAATATCTCTCTTCTTCACTTTGTGAAAGCAACACATCTTTATACAGTTCTCTATGCAGTTGTAAAGGCTTGTTGTTTAAATGCACATTGAAACTGTTTAGAAAACAACACATGATCTTAACTTTTATGGTGCTTCTGAGCCTTCAAGCCTTTCACGTCACGTGATGCAGCAGCATTAATTCCGTTTTAGCACTCCATCTGGTTCAGCAGCTCAGCGACATGCTGCCCAGCTGCTTATGACACATTTCCTGGCACAAAGTGAAGTGTCAGCAGCCACTTTGACCAGATCATCTGTCAGTTACCATAAGGATAAAACTTGCCAGGAATTAATTGGTTAATGTTACAAACACAACTAAACGTATTACTAATTAGACAACCATGTTTCAGTATTTGTCAATTCAATTCAAATTCAAAGATACGTTAATAATCCCAGAGGGAAATTAGAGTTTCAGTACACACAATTCAGAGATCAGACATACATGGGCAAGACACATGACAAGAATTGGTGACTGTGGTCATTCGCAACCCTGAGTAGTGCTACCTTAATAGAGATAAGAGGGATTTTCATGAGGATTGGTTCAGGTGGAGGAAAAAAGGCACTTCAGAGTTACCCTCCACAGGGAGGGCAGCTTTGCTCTGCAAAAAACACCTCAGACAGAAATGCAGCAGACTTCAGACATCATACAACATACGTGTCCACTAGGTGGGGTGGTAGGGTTTGGGACTCTCCACACGTCAGTGACTGCAGCCACGATAAGCAGCGCACGTCACCTCAGTCTGGACAGGGGAAGGAGGGAAGGAGGGCAAAGTGACTCATGGAACGATTCAGCGGACTTCACAGCCCACCCAGGCTGAGATAGGGAGACAGAGTTGCCATGGCGATGGCAGCATTCCACATTTCTTCGGGGGGGTTGGTATTTGTTGCAGCCTCACAGGCTCAAGGGCACCAGATTCAGATTAGAAATTGTTTTGGGGCCAGACAGAGATAATTTCCTCTCTGTCTTAAAGTTCCGCTGGTCCTCAGCCTCTCAAAATCCCAATAATGGCGTAAATTAATCTATCCCAATCCGTGCTGATTCATCCACTCACTCCTTGATGGCATCCATCTTTTGTGCCAACGCATGAATCGCAGCCAAAGTTCCAAGCTTACGACTCATCTCAATAATAATTTGAGTCTGTGCTTTCACAGCGTGGTGTAATCCATCCCTGAGCTCCGGGAAAGAGCCAATATTCCTCGACAGCTCGTTAATTTTCCAGTAAGCCAGGAAGCCTCCTAGGCCAAAGAGCAGGAAACCTGACACCAACACCACGAATATCCATGCGTCTTCAGAATCCTCTACAGACAGATGAGAGAGGCAAATCAGGTTCCACTGTTTCCAGGAGTCCATGATATGCCCAGCTGGCTCTCTCCCAGAGGGGCACCCAGAAGCCCCTTCTCCCTTTCTCATCGCTGAAAAAAATTGTCAATCACGTTAAGTGACCAACTGACCAGGTCCATTTTAGTAATTTCAGTTTCCAGTTTCCAGAACAATAAATGCAGAAGCAGCCGTGCACCCAGAGACCGAGAAAAAGAGCCTTGGAATAAGATAGGGAGGAGAGGAGGAAAAAAAGCGTCTGTACTCTCCAAGAGCCGGAAGAAGAGTTATTCAAAGCCATCATAAGTATATTTTGTCCAACTTAGTCATTTATTTCTGCAGTTCCTCAATAAATAAATGAATAAATAGTTTTTTTAAAAAACAGAAATAATTCTGTAGTTCTGAATGATCTGAAAGGCTAAAGGCTTGTCGCAGAAGCAGCTAGTAAGCTTACTGCCATTCCTCTAATCTCCAAACATTTATGCTTCCTTCAGGGTATACAACACATTTATTAAACTGGGAATGTTACAAGCTGAATCAGAAGTGCTTTGGGTAGCTTGATCCAAATTTCTGCTGCAATAACTCATCTATGTAAAGGTAGATGTTACTCTGGTCTGTCACGGTGGAGAAGAAACTTAGGCAAAAAGCAAAGCTCCTGATTTACTATTCATTGTTTTAATTTATTTCTAAATACAGCGTGATGGATTTGTTAGAACTTTTTTTTTTTGCTGACAAGTTTTGAATAACGCTGTAGCCTTCCTCAGAGCACTGCCAATATTGATGCTGTACTTCCTTCTCTGTTTATCTGCGGGCAGCAGAGGACGAGCAGATGACCAACATCGGCAGTGCTCCGAGGAAGGCTACAGCATTAGTCAAAACTTTTCAGCAAAAAAAAAAAGTTAAAACTAATTTTCTACTACGCTGTGATTAGAAAAGAATTAGAACAGTGGAAGGATTACACGGAACGAACATACAAAAGATGATCGAAGAGAAATACAGACAACAAGGAACAAGGAACTTCCGCCGTTTGGAATGCTAACATGTAAAACACGGACATCTAAGAAACCACCTCTGCTTCAACTGAAAGAGGGACACACACCATCAGAAAATGTAACTCCACCCCTTGTCAAGATTTGAAAAATGCTATGAAAGTGGGCGTTGCCGGGAGGCATGGCCAAGTGTGGGGAATTTCCATCCTGGCAGGGAGGAGACTGTACCGATGACATGAATTTGTTCCAGCCCCAGTCAATCACAAATTTAAAATGCAGCAGCCGCTGATCTGCCACAGGGGGCAGCACTAAGACATTTTTAGACCTAGATTCTAGATTTAATCAAGTTTACACAAGCATGTCAAAAAATGCTCAGAAACAGAAAGATTGCATTCGTAAAGACCCAATTATACAGCAAAAAATATAAGCAAAAAATAGTAATTTCGGGGTTTAGTTACTCTTTAAGATGCTGGGACAAAGACATAACTTCAACAATCCTACAGCTGAAATCACCGATCCGAACTAAGACGGCACAGCACATAATGGAAAGAACCAAGATAGCACTATAAGAAAAGAAACCTCATAACCAAACTGAAACAAGTGGGAAAAGAACTGGAAAGAATACACCTGGACCTGAAAAGAATTTACTCTACGCCAACTCAACACACCAACAATAGAACATAGAAAGGAATGTGAAAAGAAAACAAGTCGAAGACACACGAGAGCAGCAAAACAAGAAGCAGGAAGTACAAAAAAGGAATCAGCTGTAACAGACCACTGCAAAAGAGAAAACCAAGTGATGGACTGGGACAGAACAAGGATCATGAATGCAGAACAACTAAAATACAAAAGATGGATTAAGGAAACCATAGAAATAAGGAAACATGGACACAAAACTACGAACAGAGACGATGGGGTCTACACATTGGATCACCCAGGACCTTATCATCGCAGAGGAGAGCGCGGGCAGTAGAGAGTGACATCATCCTCTGCTGCCCACAGATAAACGGAGAAGGAAGTGATGTCACCAACATTGGCAGTGCTCCGAGGAAGGCTACAGCGTTTGCCTAAACTTGTCAGCACCAAAGGTAAAAACAAATCTTCGACTATGCTGTGTTTAAAAAAAGAGTTAAAACAATGGAGCTCCTGATTTACTAGTTCACCTGTCCAGTCCTCACCTAAAGTCATGAGATTTGCATCATGACCACAATAATGAGAGTCCAAATACTAAAGGCTGAAACAAACTTCCTCTCTTGTCATCAAGCTTGGTCTTACGGACAGGGGAGGAGTTTCATCGTTTAGGGGAGCTTGAAATAGAACACCTCTCCTTATCAAAAGGTGTCAGCTGAGGTGGTTCAAGCCTGATAATCATCACTCTTCAGAGGTTTTCCAGACATGGCTCACTGGGAAGAGACTCTGGGGAAGATCCAGAAATTTTGGGAAGAATTAATCATCTTTTCTGTCTTGGGAACACTTTAGGACCTTCTAGGGAGGAGAGGCAGATGAATGTGTGAGTTTCTTTTCTGAGCTGTGACCTCTGAAACCTAATGTATATGGATGGATACTACACCAGCCAGGCTGAGATTGGGATGATAGTAAAGACAAATGAGAATAAGATTACTCATAGAGAGCTAAAATCAGCAGAGTTCTCATTATTCAGGGAATTTAAAGAAATATTCCACTCACCTGGATTTCATTTTGCGCCAACTACTCAAGAATATATTTGGTGACTTGAAACTAGCCTGGGGAAGTGTGTCAAAATTAACAGGAGAGCTCATTTTCAATTATTTTCACTTTTTTTAATGCAGCAAGTCTAGATGCATCTTCAACATTAATTATGATGTTTTAGTCTGACTGAGAAATGTACACAAGGATAAAAGAAAGAGAAGAAGAAGAAGAAGAAGATCTTAAGAAGAAGAAGAAGAAGACGATCTTTTATAAAGCACCTGTCAAGATAAAAGTCACGAGGCGCTTATTGCATGTATACATTGGTTTTCCCCCTTATGGTTTCTATGACATCAATAAACAACACCATTATTTCAACTAGCATGTCTGTTTTGGCCATAAAACACTTTTTCCACACCATCTTTTTCATTAAAAGGTTACCGAGAACATGTTTGCAGAAGCCAAGGCCACACAGAGAGCATGTCAGAGAGTTAACATGATGTTTTGTTTGGTAGCCATGGCATAGTCAAAGCAAAACCTTGTGTTGTCAGGTCTGTGTCACCCTTTTACACCTCCCTCATCTTGAACTATTGTTGCATGGCCCTTAACTGACATGTTGTTAACCATGCAAGTGTAAGATGCTTTACTTTAAGATGTGACAGGACTCCTGAGACTAAAGCTTCAAACTGTCAACACGGTCTCTTCTGCAGCTATCTGAGAGAATCATCTTAAATGTTCAAGCCCTGCATGTCAAAGCAAAACCAGAAAATATAGATTATAACCAGCAGGGAGTTGGACTTTATCTCCCATAGCCAGGTCATAATTTCATGTTCAGACACACACATACACACACACACACACACACACACACACACACACACACACACACACACACACACACACACACACACACACACACACACACACACACACACACACACACACACACACACAGAGATGAACTGCCTGGCCAAAAAAACGTTGCCAACCAAAACAAAAGGTAATTTTTACATCTCTCTCTCTCTCTCTCTCTCTCTCTCTCTCTCTCTCTCTCTCTCTCTCTCTCTCTCTCTCTCTCTCTCTCTCTCTCTCTCTCTCTCTCTCTCTCTCTCTCTCTCTCTCTCTCTCTCTCTCTCTCTCTCTCTCTCTCTCTCTCTCTCTCTCTCTCTCTCTCTCTCTCTCTCTCTCTCTCTCTCTCTCTCTCTCTCTCTCTCTCTCTCTCTCTCTCTCTCTCTCTCTCTCTCTCTCTCTCTCTCTCTCTCTCTCTCTCTCTCTCTCTCTCTCTCTCTCTCTCTCTCTCTCTCTCTCTCTCTCTCTCTCTCTCTCTCTCTCTCTCTCTCTCTCTCTCTCTCTCTCTCTCTCTGTGTGTGTGTGTGCGTGTGTGTGATGCAGGTTAGCTAATGTACAACATAAAAACAATGAAAGCAAAGAGGGCAGGAAGATGGCAGCAACAGCACAGAGGACCAGCACTGAAACCTGCCAGTCACATTGATTCTGTGTTTGTTGCACCTGTAGAGCAAAGGCAGAAGGTCACAGTGAGAAATGGGGTGTCTCAGTCTCATGCTGATGTGGATTTAACCCTCCTAGTTCTTGACCTGGGACATGTTTACTTATCCAGAGTCAGAAACCCAAAAATCCCAATAAACATGGTTTATTTTTAATTATGAACTCCATTACTAATCATTTTGATTAATATTTGGCACACACACACACACACACACACACACACACACACACACACACACACACACGCACACGCAAGCACACACACACACACACACACACACACACACACACACACACACACACACACACACACAACACAACACATATCCAGGAAAGTTGCAAAATGTTTGATCTTTGCATGAATGTTGAGCAAGATGCTTATTAGAGCAGATGGTGGAATTTTTTCCCCACCTGATTTATATCAGATGCAAGACCATGGCTGGGTAATTTGTCTGATAGAAAAGTTTTTATTATAGAGTTCAAGCTGTGCTGGAAATGATAGGTCTTTGCAGCAGTTGTGGACTGGAGTTTACCTTCCTTTTGTCTCCAGCTGAGTGTCCCAGATTGTGTGTTTAGACTCGTCTCTGGCACAGGTGCTTCACTGAGAATCTGTAGCAGTACCCACGCTACACTATCATATTTAAGGTTTAGGATTGCCATCTCTGGGTTTTCCTGCTACGCCACTGGATACAAGGGAACTAATGTTTTGGAATTACTTACTGGTTCTTGATGCGTTGGGAAACGTCTGGTATGGGGAGAGGCAAAAAAGCACTACGTCTGCACACACTTGAAAGGGACAATGCCTGTTCTACATGCTGCCAGACCAAGGTACTACTCTGAAAGTTGCATTTAAGGTTTTGAAAGTTCACTTTAGTCCAAAAAGGAATACCGTTGCTGAGTGTCCACCTGTACTCAGAGGGTTGCAGGTTTGAGCCCCATTTAGACTGTAGCAGACCAGTGGCACCAGTGTTTGGCAGCCTTGCTTCCATCAGTGCACCTCAGGGCAGCTGTGGCTACATTGTAGCTCATCAACACCAGTGTGTGAATGTGTGTATTTGTGGGTGAATGATTGGTTGTGTTGTAAAGCACCATGGGGGGTTGTACCCCACATGTCTTTATAGCAATACAGGCTATTTACCATTTAATTACATATAAAGCTAAACTATGACATTTGCTAAATTTAAACTAGAACTTTCACCTTACTGGAGACTGAGATCAGAGTGACTTGACACTTTTATAGTCAAAATTCCAACTTTTAGTAACTGTTTGGACTTGGAGCTCAGAAATTCCCTCTTCCAAATACAAATGCATAATTTTTTTTCATTGCTAGAGTTATAATTAGAGCAATGCAATTCATTGTTAAATTCCTGAGTTCCAGATGCCTGCAGTCTGCATGATCAAAGTCCACAATGCATGCAGTGTTAATATGTGTTTTATAAAAATTTGCAGTGCACAGATGGAGCAGAAAAATCTAACAACTGATAAGTTTAATCATGATGCTCAAAGAGACATTTGATAACATTGAATTGACCTGTGGGAGAATTTTCATGTACCACCCACTCAGAACAACTTTTAAAGGCAGTTTCTATAAACAACGATACACTTAAATTCGTTAAGTCACTGGCCTTCAGGAGTAATTGACGAGGCTGCTTTTCCTATTAATCAAACCCTGATTGAAAGATCGTGGCTTCAGCTAACTCGATAGACTGTCTGAAACAAGCTTCAAAAAGTGGTCAGGGTCAAAAAATGCCAGGTCTGCTTCAGAATGCTAATAGGTCCTAATGATTTCTGTTTTTGGACATATCAGATGAGAAAAGGCCACTGCGCCGGCAGAACGACCTCTGATGTTCTGATTTGTACTTCCCCCTCAGACTTGGCAGCGGCGGACATGAAGAGAACTTAAATAGGAATGATCGGACATGAGTAGAAATACTTTCCATGGGTAATTTAGCTCTTTCCTGGACACACACACACACACACACACACACACACACACACACACACACACACACACACACACACACACACACACACACACACACACAGCAACATCAAAAGCATATATCCTTTAGACTCTAACATATTAAACACATCTGAACATTGTTCCTGCTATTTCCCAAGTAGATTTGGCATTGGCATGCACATTGTGTTCCAGCCGGTTGTAAAACTACATTTTTTATCCTGTATGTTTGTGTGAGCTGTGTGTGAAGATACAGTGTGATGATGGCAGAGATGCTGCAAGCTGTCATTCTACTTCTAGAGAAAAACAGACTGAGAAAATTGGAGCATCATTCCAGGAGCAGGATTCCTGTTTCATTCCCAAATCCCTGCTGGCTGGACTAAAACATTTCAGCAGGCCCTCACAAAAGTTAACATTGGTTTGTCAGTTTTGGGTGCTGACACCCAGAGCGATCCCATTATGTGGCTGTCACACAGCATTAGGATGACTCAGAAGACACTTTTATGTGTGGATTATTGTTCACCCTGTGGAGATTACCGATGTTTGTCTTACATAATCCATTTCTCTATTGATTTTTTTCTTTCTTTAAATAACTTCTTGCAAGCGAGCAAACTTTCTGCAGGAGACTGCAGATTTACAGTGAGTTGCTTGGTGTATTTAACTGTTCTTCTGCAAGATAAATTTAAAGATTTGTTTTATACTAAACACAAAATGGGCAAACTAAGAGTTCACATGACAAAAAGTTTACTTCAAGTTCATCCATTCACTTCAGGAGATGTCTGACAAAATAAAGTTGGGTGATCTTCACTGTTGGCGTTTAAAACATATTTTGCAAATGAACTTTTCAAATGTTGGTTGACATGTTGTCAGAGAATATTGTAGGACGTATCTTTAGAGAGAACAGAAAATTCAGCTTTTGTCACTAAATGTTTACAAAAGCAGAAATGAGTCAGAATGAATAATTTCTCAGAATGGAAAAGGCTGTAAACATCTACACCTATGAGATGTTTTTGAGTAAGCGCTGTTTCTTTTAAATATTGTAGATTTGACACTGAGGTTAAAAAAATGTACTTAAATGTTGTATTTTGTTGACTTCTGGGGGACTGCCTGAACAAAAACCATCACTGTGTTGACTCTACAAATCATAAAATGCCAGATTCAGCCCAAAACAATTAGAAAATGCAATCTAAACTTTGTTATGAATGAATAGACAGTCTTCCAATGATTCTTTCTTCATTTGTCAACTTTTGTTTTGTTTCCATTTTAATCTGGTTATAGGTCACCGAGTGAATGTTTAACCATAGGGGGGTATTATAAAGCTTATTTGATGCATCCTTTTGCATAGAACCAGAGCAATAACGGACTGAAGATTGCTACCCAAGATGTTTTGTACTAGATCAATAGTGATAAAAATCTGGACCAAGGACTGCACTTTGGGGAACACCCTTTGAGATGGCCAAGAAATTGGACCATCTGCCTGTCCTGACAGATGTGTCGGAGAGCTAGAACCAAAGAAAAATCATGTGCAGCTATTTCTTTTAAAAAGCTTGTCAACAAGACTGGTGGTTTTTGACAAGCCAATAAATGTGTGGTGTTCCTTAGTGTCAAGAAACTCATGAAAGGATTTTAAACACAATCAATTCCATAAAAGATATGCTTTTGGTCTTTTGGGCAACATTTAAAATGGTTTCATTTAAAAATAATTAGGAGTAAGAAAAAAGTTGCAAAATATGAAAAGAAGATTTAGAAGTCATAAAACCTCCTTTAAAAACCAAAAAAAGCGAATATTCCTTTGTTCGTAGTTAAAGTGAATAGAACAAATAGTCAGACAAAGACAGAGTTCTCTGGCTTTTTTAGGCTTTGCACAAAATAAAAATTGATTAAAGTACACTCAGTATGGATAGGAAAACTCAGGTGTTTAATACAAAAGACACAAAAGGGTAAAAGACAAACTAACACAGCCCACCCTTAGGGCCAATACTGACCAGTACTGTCAATGTTACCAAATATTGCAAGTTCTACTAAATCACACTTTTTCATTATGTGGTTTTCATAAATTCCTCTTGCATTTTGTCACACTGAGAGCATTCTCACTTCCTCTGCAGCAGGCCTGTTGTGGTAAGAACACTCAGATGTTTAGTGTTTGAGCATTCTTCGTCCTTGGCTTCGGCACCGGTGATGACTGCTGACCTTCAGCAGCTGTGGGAAGCTGCAGAGGCCTGCTTTCAGTCTGAGCATCAGAAGGGGAGACTTTCTGGTAGCAGGCTCTCGGTGAAGGCTTAGGAGTGGAGGATGGAGAGTTTGGTATGCTGTGCATGGTCTCGTAATCAGGGCTCATGGCCTCCGGCTCTCGCTTTTTCAAAGAAAGCATCCGTGATTCCTCTTTGTCTCTGAACCTCATTTCTGTTTTGCTGCGTCTTCTGAAGCAGCATAATACGACAACAGTGATGAACAAAAGAAGAATCAAACCTGAAGCTCCTGCCAGCACCGCCACAACGGTTTGCATTCTAAAACAAAGCAAAGGTGATTTACATGTTGGTTTAAGAGTCTGGCTGACCTCTTTGCTGACTTTATTGTAGACACTACAAGAAAAGCTTGTCTGTTCCTTCAGTTCAGTCAGGGATATGCTCAGTGTTTGTCTTGTTTCACTCGGAATTGCTTTCTTGTCTTGCGTCCATGAGAAAGCCAAATCCTGATGTTTGGCTGCATCACATTTTAGATTAACAGCATTGGATTCACAGACATAACTGAGTTGAGGTTTTGACACCTTTTCCATCACACAGAGATGATGCGTTCGAGTGCCGTTGGGGGTCTGGGTGCTTGCTTCGTAAACCCCCGCACCAGCAGCCTGAAGGTTCTTCAGTAAAAGAGCTCCATACTCAGAGATGTCTCCTGCTTTTCCAACCAACACCTTGCTTTGCTGTCTTGAGAAAACGACCTTCTTGTTGTGAGTCCATTGCAGTGAATACGAGTTTCCTGGTTGATCATGGACAGAAGGTAGAGTCACACTTTGCCCAACAGCAGCGTAGACATCACAAGAGTTGCTGCTCACCACTGAGATGGATCCCAACAAAAGAACAAGACCACAAATAACCTCCATAACATGAAGAGGGCAAAGATATCCTCCTTATGGTTGAGCTCTCCCAGTAAATAATGTTCTTGTAGACCTTCAGCCTCAAATGTGAACATCACGAGTCACACACTTCCATTCTTTTAAGTGACGTTCCTGAAACTAGGAAACTGTTACTCAAGCACATTCTTTCACTTCCCTAAATACATAGACGAGGTTATGTGTTAAAGGGTACTTTCTATTTATAAGACATTACACACACATATACACACACACACACACACACACACACACACACACACACACACACACACACACACACACACACACACAGTGTCACCTAGCATGATAATGTGACTGAATCATTAATATCACAAGACATGTATTTAACCTACATTCAATTCTATTCAGTCATACTCATGCAGCTCCATGCCACAACATACGTCACCTTTCTTGCTACAAAATGAAACTGTAACAAGTGCACAGCAAATTTAAAAGTGTTAATTTTGTGGTGTTAAGCAAATGTTGAGTTTAATTACAGTTTTTACAGAAGTCAGGACCCATTTTTCAATACTTAGGTCACATTTGCAAAACTCTACATAGAGTGTGCACAACAGAAGTCTATGTGGGCCAAACTGAGGATCAGTTATCATTGCTTTGGCACAAAATGCATTGAGTGACTACATCTCTCAAATGTCATGAAGTCTCTTCTCACTCAGACACAACAACTACCAAAACTCATTGTACTAACAGGACATTTTGCACTTGCTCACATACTGTCCACAAAACTGTAAAACTTATGTTCAAAACAATAACATACTGCAAAACTGAATATGACAGCAGAATCCAACAGCAATATGTTATTGAAACATAAATGCAATTTATCCAGCCACAGCTGACTCTAATTGTAGATGAACAGCTGCACAGGTGTTACACTTTCAATGTCATTATAAAAGTAGTCAACTGCTGAATAGGTTTGTGTTGTGATGTAAACATTGACCCAGCCAGAAATGGGGTCACTTTTCCTCCCACCTTACTCTCCATTCCTCAACCCCATAGAGGAATTCTTTGCCTCATGGCGGTGGAAGGTGTACGACCATCATCCACATGATCAAATGTCCCTTCTGGATGCAATGTATGCTGGATGCCTGGACATATCAGCAGTAGATTGCCAGGGCGTGCCAGGAGATTCTTTCCTAGGTGTGTTGCCCTAGATGACATAAGATGTGATGTGGATGAGAACCTGTGGCCAAATGGAGAAGACCGAGTAGATTAGCATATTGAATCTGTATCAGTGGATGTTGTGTTTACAAAGTCTTGTGTTTTGTACTTAGTGAAAAAACAAATACCATTAAAAATAAATGAACAACATGAAATATTGACTCATTCTGCATCATGTCTGATTCATTCCAGTAACATCTATTGGAAGTATGAACAGAGATGTATCCTTGTTTTACACAAGAAAATGTAATGCTACATGTTGTTAGTGTTTTTTAGGTCTTTTTTTTGTGGGCGACAAAGTGTGTTTGTCGGCTGTCAACCTTTGCTAGTGTTCTGGAGGAGTGTGTTTATTTGAGACCTGAATGAAGTGTTTTGGTGGTTGTAGTGCATTTTGAATGTGAAATGAACTGTTTTGCCAAGCTGAAACTCAGTTAGGAGGACTGTGTGAAGTGTCTGGCAAAAGTGACATTAGTATTGAGAAATGGGTCCTAACGTCTGTAAAAAACTGTAATACTAAGAAAAGTTCATTTAACACTATGAAAGTGTCATGAGAGTTAAAACCGAGGGTTAAAAATGAGTGTTTCCTAATCAACTCTGTAGGTGTCAATTTGGACTAAATAACTCCCGAAAAGCTAACTCTGAACTCCCACATTGGCTATTACACCTGCAGAGACTTCACCCCTTTATTCCAGAAGTTGGACTGGTGACCATAGACATTTATATAAAAATATTTGGTGGTGACCTACTGGCTGCAGAGAAAGAAGAAGAATTTAACACTGGTGTTAGAGTTACTATTTTAACTCTAACACCAGTGTTAAATGGTCAGCTTCAGAAGAGTTGACAATTTAACACTAAATCAGATCTAAAGTACCGACTCTCCAAAGAGAGTTAAATGAACTCTTACTCGTGTGGACCCATAAACACTTTAAAAGTGTTGAATTCAACTTTGACAGTAATATGAGCATGTTGACTTTGCTGTGTGGAAGGGGTACCATCTCTGTGCTCAACAGAGGAGTCCACTCACAAGCAGCATCCGCAGGTTCAAATCAGATTTAAACTAAATTTTGTTTCTAGAGAGAAAAAAAAATCCAGAAACATGGATGACAATTTTCAGAAATGTCTTAAAACTGCAGAATATTAAGTTCCTGAAATAACGCAAAGGAAGATTCCAGAGTCATGAACAGTCAGATGTGTCCCTGCTGACATTTGCTATATTCATTCTGCTTATTGGTTTTTGCCTGTCAGAGAGTAAAAATGACCTTTATTAGTCTGATCTAAGCTGGTTTGATACTGAGAGCCAGTTCTAATATTCAGTGAGTAATGGATGATAAATAGCATTTAGACTGGAGTGGACTATGATAACAATAGAAATGAAATGCCTAGCCAATACATTTGTATTGTGTGCAATGATTATATTTAGTGTTATGGATTTTATTGCTTTATGTAATACAAACTATTACGCTGACCGCCACCGAATACTATAGATAGGATGTAGGATGCATGAAGGTGTGGAGTCAGGTATGCAGGCAACAGCACAATATTCACTTCAGACAGGTCAAAGGTTTCAGGAAAGTTAAAGTTAATCCCTACAACCATCTAACTTACATACATTGGTCACTCATTTTATTTTCTGTTTGGTAGGTAAAAAAATAAAAATAAAAATTCACTTCAGTAAATTAAAAGAATCCTTTTAGAGGTGTTTCTCTCATCACAATAAAGACATTTTTATACTAATGCATCTTTTCCAGTAAGCCATTCAATAAGAATCCAGGAACATGTCTTTCACTCCATAATTTGAGCCATCTCTAACCTTACAACGTGTTCTTGCCTTGGATCAAGCTCCACCGGAATGAGTTCATTTTGCTCCCCACAAACTGTAATTCCCAACAATTAGCAGTGATTCACAGTTTCTGTAACTCTCAGCACCTTCAAAGAGACACACGGCATGATGAACACCTGTTTCTTCTTGCTTCACCATCATTACGTTTTTTCCGTCCCTGAGGGGTTGGAGTGATTGAAGCGTCAGCGGTTTGAAAGGGCTGAGTGCCAAATGCAATGAAATTCTTGTTACAACTGTAATAAACATTTTATCAGAAAATCTTTCTGATTTGCAGATTCTGAGTTACAACCAAGCAAAACAAATGTACCTTTCACCTTTCAAAACGTTAAGTGCATTTTATTTATACAGCACTTATCAAAGACATAGAATCACAAAAAGCTTCAGATCAAAACAAAATAAAATATAAAGTCGTAAAATCATAATGATCTCAAAACAGAAAAGATTAACATCAGAAAAAATAAAGTCATAAAATTATAAAATTTCATCCAGACTGTCAACGCTGCGTAAGGATAAAGGAAGACCATTCCAAAGTCAGGGTGCAACAGTCTGGAAGGATCGATCACCTCGACCTTTATATCTGGTCTTTTGAATTTCTAGAAGGTTCTGGTGTGTGGACCTGAGGGCTCGGGTTGGAGCATAAGGCTTTAACAGTTCAGAAGTATAGGGAGGAGCTTGACCACGTAGAGTCCTGAAAGTTATAGACAGGATTCTAAAATGAACTCTAAAGTTAACGGGTAACCAGTGCAGAGACATTCGAATGAGAGTGATGTGAGCTCTTCTGTTTGCTCCAGTTAGGAGCCTCGCTGCAGAGTTCTGGACCATCTGAAGGCAGTCAAGGGCTTTTTTGTTAAAACATGTGAAAAGTGTGGTAAATTACAAATCACAAATCAATAGGTCTATTATGGTCACATCTAAAGCACCATGCACAATCTCTAATTACTCAAAGTATGTGTTGTGAATGACTCACCTGCATGACCTTAGCTTAGAATCTATAAAATGACTGAAGTAAAGATGGCACCAAAATGAGTCATGAGATAATGGACATCATTGGTTCTGATAGTTGTTGGACATGTTTTAGGCAAAGAAGACTTTGTGTAGTGATCAGAGTAAGTGATCAAGGTGATTTATGTGGTCATTCCTGTGCTCTAGGATTTTCTTTAGAGTGTATGTGCCAGCCATCATGAATTAGATTGACTCCAAATGTTATTCAGTTGTAGATGGACATTACTTTGAGAGAGTATCATTTGATCTATTTAGTGGTTCAGAAATATTTTACTGAGAAACAGACAAGGTACTACAGTACTAGTAAAATAGATATTTTTTGTGAGGGTAGACTTGAATTTAGTTTACTCCATCCATTTGTTTTTGTCAGCTTCAGGTACATGTTGAGAGGGATAACAGCTCCAGAAAAGAGGCTTCTCTCCCGAGCAGCCTCCACCAGCCCCACCAGTGGGACTCCCTGGTCAGCCTGGAGATATTAGTCCTTCATCAAAATGTGTTTGAAGTTTATTAGGTTAGTTGCCAAACAAGCACACACACACACACACACACACACACACACACACACACACACACACACACACACACACACACACACACACACACAGCATGTCCCCTCAATGTGCAAATGTCTACACATTACAGATTAAAATCAATCAATCAATCAATCAAACTTTATTTCAGACAAGGGATATGTCCATAACAAGAATAAAAAAATAAAAAATAAATAAAAAAAATAAAATACAAACACATTCTAATTACAAACCGTATAGGCAGTTGCTCCAATGTTTAAAAAGGACTGAGGAGTACCTCGTGTCACTGTAAGATAAAGATGACAGAGCTCTAACAACCGCGTTAGCTGACAAACTCAGTCGGCAGATGAATTTGTACATGAAGAGCCTCAGAAGCGCATGAAAAGTTGGGATGTTACTCGTAACAAACATGTGACTTGCCGAAGTCCAGCTTCATGAGGATTCTAAAAGCATCCTGATAAGCCACTTGAAGCTTCTTCATTACTACCTTACTATAGTTGCACCACAAGTGGGCTGTATAGAGAGGAGTACAAAAGGAACGAAAGAGGGACACTTTAACAGGATCTGAGCACATGCCAAAGTTACGTGCCAGAGTGTTAGCCTGCATGTACAGCTTACCACACTGCCTCTTAATGTCCTCGTCATCACAGAGGTCACTTCTTAAA
Source organism: Nothobranchius furzeri (assembly GCF_043380555.1). NCBI lineage: Eukaryota > Metazoa > Chordata > Actinopteri > Cyprinodontiformes > Nothobranchiidae > Nothobranchius > Nothobranchius furzeri. The sequence continues at coordinate 60,581,522 of NC_091744.1, read as the reverse complement.
ATGTGCCCCAAATATTTTACTTTGCTTACCACTTCCAGGACCTGATTTGTTAAGTTAAAAGATGGAAAATTAAGCTTCAGGTCCCCTTTAGTAGCAGCAATCATAACCACACTCTTTTTAGGGTTAAACAGGATGTCAAATTGCTCACCATACTTAGCACATGCCCTGAGCAGCTGCTGCAGGCCTGCGCTATAGGGAGACATGAGGACTAGGTCATCTGCATATATTAAATGATTTACCAGTCGGTCACCCACCAAGCATCCAGTCTTACTAGCATTCAGAGTAACAGACAACTCGTCAAGGTACAGGTTAAAAAGGACAGGTGACAGAATCCCGCCTTGTCTGACTCCATTTGATACGGAGAAAGGTTCAGACACTTCTGTCCCCCACTCACCTGCATTAGTTTATGAGAGTACCAGAAGTGCAAAATCCTAACTAGGTAAGAAGGGACCCCTCTGTTTTGTCCATATTTGTCCACTTAAACATATAGAGACAAGTACACAACACACACACACACACACACACACACACACACACACACACACACAAGGGTGAACACCAGCTCTAAGACCTTGCACCACATGTTTCCGTTCAAACTTAGTGAGCTGGAGTAGAGCCAGCACAGTGAAAAACACATTATTGTCCTAATCCATCCAGACTGCTCAGTGCTGAAATAAATCCTGGACATAATTTGGAATGTTAATGGAACAACTTCACGAGAGCTAAATCTCACCTTGTCTGCAGTCTTTCACTCGGGAAATGTTTTCTGAGCAGGCCAGCTGTATTTCAGAACTTCCCCCTATAAAAATCTATTTAAACGGTTTACAAGATATACAATAATGCGCTATTATTGCTGACAGGAACATGAATGAAGAGGCTGAAGTAAGCAATGTTACTGTTAAAGTACATGTAGTTTGCTATGACGGAAAACTTTAAGCGAGATGTCTGCCGTTGTTTCAAATGGCTAAAAATAGGTTTCCTGATAGCGCTGACTTAGACTGTTTCTCTCACTCTTTTCTGACCTCAGCTGCATTCAAAGTAGTTCTTCATGTAGTAAGAGGAACTGACATGTATGGTAAGACAACAAACAATCATAATATTACGAAACATAGTTTCAAAGATCAAATTATCCTCTTTATGTTTAGTAAATCACAAAATATTGATTTCTTTATGGGTTTTCGTTAAACAAAATCTCAATCTCTAAATATTTTCAATAAAATGAATTAAACTTTGAGCATTTAAAGTATTTTATTTACATTTTTGAAGACTTTAGTCACTGCCAGAGACAGCATGTTCACTAGGGTCTTTGTGATGGTTGATACAAACACACTGTTCAGTGTATCTGTCTTATCAAACCCAACCCTTTTATCATCTGTTGACCTGCCCCCTTAATTGGCCACACTGTAGGATCAAAACAGTTAGAGCAAGGGTTAATTGGCTCTAAGTCTTGGTTCGTGAAGCTCCGAGGTAGGGAGTCCGTCTGGCTAGCTGATGTTTAATTCAAGGCCCCAGATGGAGCTCTCACGGCCCGGCTGTGATCTTCTTGACTCACACCTTCACCAGACGAGGTTTCGGTTGTGAAAGCCCCTGGGGGGATTAAGGGGGGTCTGGATGGTCCCTTCTGGTACCCAAAATCAACCTAATCTGGGGATGATGGTAGCTTTTTAATGGTCCTGTCACACAAATGGGCTGGTTGGGTTTAACACGAATCAGTGAGGAAGTTAAGCATTAGATGAAACCGTAGCCAACATAAAAATTGGCTATTATATGAAACAAATCTACAGACTGAGAAAAATATAAAGAGAAAAAACAAAACACTGCTTAGTTCACCATTTTTCTTCTCAATTCTTTTAATGAGGATAGATTTGTTTACACCCACAACGTGAACCAGGTTGCTGAGCTGAGTGATTTTTAAATGACATTTTAGTGATGGTTATTTAATCAAAGAACTGTGAGCTTGGCTCTAGTCAGACTAGCCGTTAGCATAGACTTTTAACTGAGATTATTTAACACACATAGATGAACTGTATTTATTTTTTGTGAAAGGTTCCTGTGGGAATTCTGTTTTCCAGCAGTAACACATCTACAGTAATTAAACAAAAGGGAAAGTAAACATAGCAGTAGGTAAAGGAAGAGAGAACAACAAAAAAATATCTTTACTATATCTCCAGGTGACAATAGCAGCATCAATTCTTCCCTTCTTAGGCCCTGTCCACACGTAGCCGGGAATCTGCCAAAACGTAGATATTTTTCTACGTTTTGGCCTGTCATCCACACGAAAACGGAGTTTTTTCACACGAAAACGGATCTTTTTAAAAACTTCGGCCAAAGTGAAGATCTGCGTTTTCTCCGTTTTGGGTGTCTGCGTGTGGACAGACAAAACCGGAGTTTTAAGGTCCGCAACGTCACTTTCCGCAACAAAAAAAATGCTGGACCTGTGTTTACACTAGCCGACAGCATGGATGCCCTCAGAGCTGCGCTCGCTTTATCAATTGTCCAAGCGCTTTTTGCTTGTTTGTTTTTGCAATCGGAATTACTGCTCCTTGCGGAAGACCACAGACGAAGGACAAGGTTAAGAACGGGGGAAGTACTGCCGCCTACAGGTCTGGCATGTCCTTAACAACGTATTTATCCGGGTACGTGTGGACAGAGTTTTTTTTAAAACGAGGTGGTGTGGATGCAAGTTTTTGGAGAGGCGGATATTCGTTTTTTTAAAAAAAAATGGCTACGTGTGGACTTGGCCTCAGTCTCAGTCGTAGGTCTCAAAGAGCTAGTAAGGACATTTGTTTAAAATATTTTCCACAAAAACTTAGCTTGTCTTAATTGTATTTAATAAATCAGCAGACACTCTAATTTTTGACCTAAAAGGATTAGAAAGGCAGAGCTGGCTGTTCTCGTTTCACAGCATTTCCTGATTAAACCACTGCGTCCTGAACCCAGCATGCTTGTGTGTCTACGTGTGTGACTCATTAACTCTTACACACACTTGGGTGAATGAGACTGCAGCTTTTGGGGATAAAAGCACACTTTAACTGCAAATCAACTTGGGTTCATTACTATAAAACCTGCTGTCTCAGTAATGAGTGTATATAAATGAATGGCCTCTCACACCGGTCATTTACCAATTAAGAGAACATTTTTCGTGTGTAGTTCATTCTGTCCTGATTCGACCAAAGAGTGTGCAACTAATTAGAGGGCAGGACGTCTGAGGTTACAGATCCACATTTACATTCAAAAAGAACTAAGAATATTCAGCGTTCAGCACCACAGGTAATCTCAACCAACTCTAATGTGTGAACACCATAATCATATTAGTGTAATAATTTACATAATGTGGCATAATCCTCCACACAGGTCTAGCCCAGTAACCTTGTACAGACTGGTCGTGAGAAACTCTTTGGAACAGTAGCAATTTATTTAGTAAACGACTGTTTTTCCTTTTCAGATCTGGCGTGGGATGCTTTTTAAAGTCATAAATAACTGCAAAATTTATCTTATGAAATATTTTAAAAATTGTAAAATAATAGAACTTTTTTCTGCCACATGATGTTGCAGTTTATCGTATGAGCTACGTTCCTACTCTCACCTATGATTTGGGTAGTGATCAAAAGAATGAGATTGCAAATGCAAACAGCCGAAATGAGTTTTCTCCGCTGGGTGTCTGAACTCTCCCTTATGGGCTATTCCCATCTGTACCGGGTCGGCCCGGGCCGGGTAGCGTAGGTTGTTTACATATCTGGGTGGCCTGGTATTTTTCCGGGCCAACCAAGGCTCATTCTCAGCCCTCTTCTCGAGCGGGTCTGCTTCAGGCCGACCAGGGCCAACACACCCACTGCTGACAGCAAATTCACACCTTCCATTAGAGCAAGCCTCTGATTGGTGGGTAGAATCAGCCCACATGGGCTTAAGACAAGGATGTGTGGAATCAACCGGGCCAGGCTGGGGCCGACTGGGGCTACCCGGCCCGGGCCGACCCGGTACAGATGGGAATGGCCCTTTAGAGATACGGTGAAAAGCTTGGTCATTTGGGAAGGGCTTGGTGTAGATCCACTACTCCTCCACATTAAGAGGAGCCAGTAGATGTGGCTCAGACATCTATAGGATGCCTCCTGGTGAGATTTGCCAGGCACATCCAACCAGGAGGAGACCAAAAGGAAGACCCAGACCACGCTGGAAGGACTATTTTCCTCAGCTGGCCAGGGAACACCTTGGGATTTCCCCTGAGGAGCTGGCCCAAATGGCTGGGGAAAGGGAAGTCTGGGCCTCTTTGCTTAGGTTGCTGCCCCCATGACTCGACTCTGGATGAGCAGACCAAAATGGATGGATGGATGGATGGATGGATGGATGGATGAAGCCTCAACCACTTCATATTCACTAGATCTCAGTTCAGTCCAGATCATTGTGATGTGAAAAAAATGGTCAGATCATGAATGCAACTTTGTTGTCATGTTAATATGGACCCTAACCTCTGAAAAAATGTTTCCAACACCATGCAATTCAAAATTAAAGGTGCACGACGTAAGAATGAATTCCTGTGGTCAAATATGGGTACACATTCCGCTTCCGGTCGGCAACAAGATGGCGCCGGTGCTTGGCTTAGCCGCGGTCACTGGCCACTTTTTCAAACTTTTCTCCACTAACCTCCTCTTTTCCACCTTGCTCCTGTCTGTGATCCTCTTCAGTAGTGTCTCTGCTACCATCTCCTATGATCGCCAGACTCTTTTGTCCTTCCGTTTGTTCACAATCGCCCAAGATGCACCGAGGATTTACCATCCTGTTTGTTTACCTGAGCGGCGCAACAGCCCAGAACCAAACGACGATCCAGAGCTGCACACCTCTAGCGATGTTTGTCCGGTCCCAGGAAAATGTCAGAAGAAAAGAGGTAAACAAGCAGGAATCCAGGTGAGAATAAGACTTCTCTTAATGTGTGGTTTATCTGGTAAACATCGGCGCGATCTTCTAGCTTCTTGTCCTTTGTTTGGTGACCTGAGCGCCACTTCCGCATTCCCGCCAGGCCGCGTTGGGACGCGGTTCATCCGTCCAAGGTTTTTGAGGTTGGTTTATCCTCATTCCTCAGTGGTTTCTCCTCCTGTTCCCTCCATAAGTGGTTTTTATGAACACCGTGGATCTAACCCTGCTAATTTACATCCACTAACTCCAGCTGTTTCTGTAGTTTCTGATTCCTCCACCTCACTCAGCATGGCTCTATTAAATACCCGCTCTGTTAACAATAAGTCCTTCCTGCTCAATGATCTAATTCTCTCTAAAAACCTGGAGTTTCTGTTTCTGACTGAAGTTTGGCAGCAAACGTCTGATTATTCTGCTCTGATTAAACTCTGCCCGAGTGGTTATTCTTTTCTTAGCCAGCCCCGGGGTTCTGGTCGTGGCGGAGGCCTAGCTGTTGTTTTCAGAGACCATCATCCATGTAGCTCTACAACCTCTGGTCACTTGGCTTCCTTTGAACTGCAGCTGATTAAAGTCGGGCGTAATGAACCATTCTACTGTGCTGTGGTCTATCGTCCACCTGGTCCAAACAGCTCTTTCCTTCAGGAGTGACTTTCTATCCTCCACTGTGAAGCTGTCCAGACTGGTGATTGTTGGTGACTTTAACATCCACATTGATGATCCCTCCGATCTCTTTGCCATGAATTTCTCCAGCCTTATGGACACCTTCGGCTTTACCCAGCATGTTTCTGGCCCCACACACACCAGGGGGCACACTCTAGACCTTGTTTTTACCCTGAGTCTAAATGCTGACAGTGTTTGTCCTGAGGACGTTTATATTTCTGATCACCATTGCATTTTCTTTAACTTGTCAGTTTCTGCGTCCCCACCTCCTGCTCGCAGTATGGTTAGTTCTTTTTTCTTAATGAGAGCACAGCTAGCAATTTTTCTGCTGCTTTTGATCCACCCTCTTCTTCTGATAACGACCCAGATTCCTTAACTTCTCAGTTTAACGAGCACTGCCTCTCCATTCTGGACAACATCTGTCCTGTCAGAACCGGATCAGATCCTGCAGTGAACCCTACTCCCTGGTTTAATGACAGCCTTTGCAGCCTAAAGCACCAATGCAGGAAAATTGAGCCTTTGTGGAAGAAAACCCATCTCCACGTCCATCTGCTGCACCTAAAGGATCTTCTGACATCCTTTAACTCTGCAGTCAGAGATGCCAGGGTTTCCTATTTCTCCAACCTGGTGTCCCAGAGCAAAGGGAACCCCAAGGTGCTGTTTAACACCATCAGCAGCATTGTCTCCCCTGCCTCTCCTACAGCCTCCATCCACTCTGTTGCAGACAGCAAGATCTTTCTGTCTTTCTTTGTGGACAAAGTCAATAAGGTTAGATCTAGCATATCTCCTTCAGCCTTATTGCCGCCTCTCCCGACTCCAACCAGGCCCATCATCCTAGATAGCTTTGCTCCTGTTTCTTTGCCTGAGCTAACCAAACTAGTTAACTCTATGAAGACCTCTGCATGCCCCCTCGACATCTTACCCTCATCTTTGTTTAAAAGTGCTTTTCAGTCCATCGGTCCCAGCGTGCTCTCTATAATTAATGCTTCTCTGGTTTTTGGTCAGGTCCCTGCTTACTTTAAGAACGCTGTAATCCACCCGCTTCTTAAAAAACCGAGTCTCGACCCTTCTCTCCATAGCAGCTTCAGACCCATCTCTAAACTTCCGTTCATCTCCAAGATCTTGGAAAAGATTGTGGCTAAACAACTCACAGCTGCTCTTGATGAACATGACATCTATGATAGCTTCCAGTCAGGTTTTCGTAGAGCTTATTCTACTGAAACAGCTCTTCTTAGGGTCTCTAATGACCTTCTGACTCACAGTGATGCAGGGGACTGTTCTAATCTGGCCCTGCTGGACCTGACTGCAGCCTTTGACACTGTTGACCATCATCTGCTACTGGAGAGGCTGAGAGATTGGGTAGGCCTATCAGGATCTGCTCTGGAGTGGTTCTCCTCTAATCTCTCTGAGCGCTCCTTTCCTGTGGCCGTCTCCAAGTTTAGGTCCTCCACCACCTCTCTTACCCATGGTGTCCCACAAGGTTCTGTGCTGGGGCCTCTGCTCTTCCTCCTCTGTCTGCTTCCTCTTCAGCACATCCTAAGCTCCTTCAAAGGAATCTCCTACCTTTTTTATGCAGATGACATCCAACTGTACATCTCCTTTAAGCCCCATGAGATCAAAACCTGGATGGCTGGGAGCTTTCTTCAGCTGAATGAAGATAAGACTGAGATCCTCATCTGTGCCCCAGACAAGCTGGTTCCCAAAGTCAGAGACTTTCTTGGTCAGCTTGCTTGCCACACCAAACCTTCTGTCAGGAATCTTGGCGTGACCTTTGACCCAGCTCTCACCCTGGATTCTCATGTCAGTTCTCTTGTTCGCTCTTCCTTCTTCCATCTCAGGAACATTGCTAAGCTGAGTCCCATTCTGTCTCGCTCTGAACTTGAGACTGTTATCCACACCTTCATCTCCTCATGCTTAGACTACTGGAACTCTCTTTTCCCGTGTCTGAGCAGAACCTCCCTGAACCGGTTCAGAATGCCTGTGCTCGGCTTCTGACCAAGTCCTCCAAATACACCCACATCACCCCGCTTCTCCTCCAGCTTCATTGGCTGCCGGCCTACTTCAGGGTTCATTTCAAGGTCCTGGTTCTGGTCTATAGGGCCTTACATGGACAAGCACCATCTTACATTGGTAATCGTCTTAGTCCCTACACCCCCAGCAGGTCCCTGAGGTCCAGTGATCAAAGCCTACTGGTTGTGCAGCACCAGGCTAAAGACCAAAGGTGACAGATCATTTGCTGCTGTGGCCCCCAGACTCTGGAACTCTCTCCCCCTGAGCCTGAGATCAGTGGACTCAGTGGTCTCCTTCAAAAAGCAGCTGAAGACTCACTTGTTCAAGCTGGCTTTTGTATGACCTTCTTCAACCCCTCTCTATTCTGCTCTCCCTACCTATTCCACTTTCCTCAGGATCCACTGATTTCCCTCTTTCCTTTTCACTCTCTCTCTTTCTTAACATTTTATCTTTTAAATTCCAATTGCATATTTTTGCTCATTTTAAATATATTTTAAACATTTTCTAAATGCTTTTTTATATATTTTTTTGTTTTGTTTTTGTGAAGCGCCTCATGAATTTTATCTTGAGAGGCTCTATAGAAATGATTTCTTCTTCTTCTTCTTCTTCTTCTTCTTCTTCTTCTCCTTCTTCTGTCGATGTATCACAACAAACAAGTCTGCTCTCAGAGCATCTCCTCTTTTCATGGCAGTTGCAATTCTGGATCAGCATCAGAAGATTCTAGTTTATAAATAGAAGTTTATAAATAAATATATTCCACTGTAATGTCAGATTGTTGGTAACTGAAAAAGTAGCTTGAGATATTTTTACAGCTGACTATTTTTCAAATCACCGTTAGCATTGTTAGCTCATGGCTAGCCTCTAGCACTTTTTACCCAATATTAGAGTAAAACAAAAAGATGCCGTGGCTTCTGGGTGCAAGAGATAACATCTGGGCTGCTCCTTTTACTGGCTTTGGTTATTTCCACAGTGCTGCTGCTTTTTCCCGGTCGGTGTCAAATTACAAATGCCGGCACAGTGTTTGTGTTCAAGACCGGGAAACCCTGTGGCCTCACATGACTGGCTCTAGAACCAGGAAGTATGGAGGCAGGACAGATTGTAAACAATGACTATGTCCCTTTGCATCTTTTTTCAAAGGAGAAAAACTGACAATCCCCCAGCCAGCTGAAAAAGAAAATCAGTTTCAATGTAACCTTCCTTCTAACATGACTGAGATATTTGACTGTTTTTATCATTGTTTCACTGTAAAATTCGTACTTATTGCCCCTTTAATGTAGCCTGGTAAGCCATCCTATGCATGTGACTTTATAGTCTGGCCATGGTGCACTGACGGCTCTTAGTCAGTTTTCTCTGCATGTTATTGGATGACAAACAACATGACATGCTCACCACTATGGATGTCAGTCAACGGGGCAGTCTGCCATACTCTGTCAAAGGAGACACAAATACATCCTTTTTCTAAATAAAGGATTTACGTAACTCTATCTTCTTTTCACTCAAAGAAAACCCCAAGTCTACATAAGCCAAAGGTGACGCCAAAGATGTCTCAAATGAGCCACTGCCATCTTTGTTTTTTCAGTAACATCCTGCCCACCTGACTGATTAAGCCCTGTGACTGGCCATCCAAACCAACAGAGCACTGTCATTGGCCAACCAAACCAGAGCCTGGTGATTTGACCACTAAGTATCCCTTGCCATCTTAGTTTCACTCAAGCGCACTAACATCCTGCCCATCTGACTGATAGAGCACTCTGATTGGCCTACCAAACTAATAGAATGCTGTGATTGGACCGCTAGGGAGCTCTCAGTTTCACTCAAGCGCACTAACATCCTGCCTACCTGACTGATAGGGCGCTGTCATTGGACTAATGCAGATGTAGGTGAAAGAAGCAGGGAAGAAAATGAAAATACATAGTTTTTCTAAATAAACAGGCTGTGATTGGCCGGCCCACACTGGCTGGGGCTGTGGAGGTTCCCATGAAGCTTTTCTAGACCATCATGCAAAACAAAACAGTTTATACTCAGGAAAAGATGGTCTAGATTCTAGGCTGCCTTTAAGTTAATTTTGAAGGAAACATTATCTCCAAACTGTTACTAGTAAGGTGTGCCCAGTTACGTGCACCAGATGTGTGCGTGTGGCCTATTGCGCTTTTCAAAGCCCAACTTATTAAACAAATATTTTCACCTTGCTGCAAAACTTTATGGCTGAAACTGAAAATTCCACTTAGGAAAAACCACTAAAGTTTCCTGCTAATGCAGTTCTATAAATAGGAACTATTAGGAAGAAATACCAGCCCTGTGCTAAAACTGCTTCAGAGCCCATATAACATGTTTTCAGTGCTCCTTTCTCACAGCCAACAGAAGAGCACGGAAACAATTCATCAAAGTTTTATTCAAAGTAAAGTGTCTTTTCACCTGTCTATTACTTTCATGAGCACTTATGTTCTCCCACTCCCCATTAAACCTCTCCATGTGACATTAAAGGGTCTTTGAACACTTTCACAAATCATATTTCTCATTAATTAGAGTTCACGGCTACTTTCCCTAAATGCTTGGAGACAAAAGCCAGGCCGTTTCCTTCTGACAGGGTTCAAGAGATCACAGTTAAAATTTCCTCCTGCATTGCATGGGGCTCTAAAATGTCTGGTTTTTGTGGAGGGTGGAAAGAGGGGTGGTGCTGGGCTTCAAACACAACATAGGCTGGAGCTTATCATTGTTGACCGCTCCGGAGCCGCCACTGAGGAGGAAGCCGCTTATATCATCTTTGTTTTGCTCGGCTCCAGCTGTTCTTGCTCACTTGGCTGACCGACTATCTGCTGATGCGGGGAAGATCTTTGATGTGCAGTGGGGAGGTGCTGACCCCGAAACCTACCTCACATCAGTCTGCTGAAGTTCAAGTTTAAACAATTCAGAGGGATTGTTTGTGTTCCCCCAGAGGCATCTGTTCTGTTTTCCTGCACTAGCCAGTGAAAGTGAAGCAGGTTTTTTAGGTGAGACATTTTACATCTGATAACAAACTTTGGACCATTTGTTTAATTAGGTTCAATCTGAATTTATACAAAAGTAATTTTGACCCCTCTTTAATGTTCAATTCAAAAAGGATTTTAAGTCACTCAAAGAAGAAATCCTCGGACAGTTGTGGAAAAGTAAACCTGCTAAATTGTAAACTTGTTCAGTGATCTCTTTTTTGTTTCCATTAACAGCAGTACACCTGGCTAATTTGATTTAGCTAAATTAAAAAATGTGTATCAATACCTTTTCAATAGTCTCTAGTAGGAATGAATGCCTTTTGAGTCATACTCTGCGGAAAAAACACTGGTGCACCTGTTTTAGCAAGTAGAATTGATCCACGGGAGGAAAGAGTGTCTGAGCACGACATCATCTGAAGTCTTATTTCTTTATATTTGGACATCTTCCCTCTGATTGGATAACAGCAACGTGACTTTACCACTGACTCCGTCTCCTTTGCGACATTGGTGTTTTGTCTTTATTCTAGGTAGCAAGTTATTGGTAGGCCTTCAGGATTTTCTCATGGTGAAAATATTTCATGTTTCCATCAATTACAGCAAATCATGCACATCCACATTACCACTGTCTTGTCTGACTGTTGGTATGATGCTCTTATTTCTAAAATGCAGTGTTAGCTTTATTCCAGATGTGTGTTTGAGGAAGTAGAAGTCAGCTGGAGGAGAAAGTAGCTTCATGCAGCAGGATTTAGAGTCGTATTTCCTGATATTTGGACATCTTGCCTCTGGGTCTGGATAACAGCAATGCGACTTTACCACGGAGTCCGTCTGCTTTGCAACGTTGATGTTTTATCTCCACAAATAACAAAAGCCTGAAGGGGTTCTGCCGTGTGGTGGAGCTGCTAATGCTTACGGTTAGCTTCTACTAGTGGAGATGTTCTCTGTTGATTCCCGGACACTCAGTCTGTTTTCAGTCACACTGGATCTGTAAATCTGGGTGGAAGGCCAACAGATTAAATAAGTTTTGTCTTATACTCGTGTGGAAGGTTTCTACACAACATCTCTTGATGGAGAACTTCAGCATTTAGGATACGTCTGTATTTCTTTCTGTCTGACAGACTCTGGAGCCTCTTCTTCTCTCCTCGAGGATGATCCAACTACTGAGTAAAAAGAAGGGAGAGATATTGTCGGGTCACTGGATGACAAATGATGAATAGACACACAATGTTGTCATAAAAAATAAACATTTTCATTGAAGTTTTTATGTTAAGAATTCTTAAAGGTGTGGAACACCGAATTTTTTTTACAATTATTTCTGATTATAATCGGTCAGTCTTTCATGCAGGCTGAACATTAAAATAGTCTCCTACACTTATCTTCTGCATTAGCTTCTGATAGGAAATCAAAGGTGAAACTCTAGGATTTGAAAAGCCTGACAGATCTACATCACACTGTCACTCAACATTCATGGACTCACCCATATTGACTTGCGACGGGGAAGGCTGTTGTTGGTTTAGCATCCAGGAAAAAGCAATGTCTTGGCTAGTAGAAGCTATCTATTAGCGTGAGCGACTCCACCAGACAGCAGAACTCCTTAAGAATTGTGATGTTTGTGGTGAGACAACATCAATGCTGCATAGCAAACAGAGTCAGTGGTAGAGTTGCATTGCTGTTAACCAATCAGAGGTGAGAATATCAGCAAGTAAATTCTGGAGCACTCCGGAGGCAGACACGCAATAATTAAAAAAATAAGCCATTATAGTTCATGAGAGTGGGCACACGAGGAACGCCGCGCCTAGGCGCTGAATTTAGGTGCCAGTTCTATTTCAAGCTGTTTACGACGTGGTGGAGTACTTTACAACAGACATTACGACATGGAACAGCTTTACAGCACAAACTCAACCACAGTACTACTGATCTTAAAATATTATAATAAATAGTATACTTACCCATTTTAATGAGAGTCTCACAAAACACGACGGCAAGTCTGATCACTAATAAACAATAGTCACTTCCTGCTTCCTGTTCTCAAGTCCCGTGTGGTGTTGCGTCTATCGCGTGACTTTCCAATAAGCGCTCGCGCAGCACATCTTACCACTTGGCTTCTCAACATCTCCAGGCTTTAGACTCCAAATCCAGCCGTCTGAAGCTCTTCTAATGTGGCAGATATCTGCTTCCTGACACTGGTGCACTAGGTTTTCCCCTGCCAGATTACAACTTACAAGCTATTCATTTCTAGCAGAGACCACTGCAAATGAACAAGACAGAACGATTGTCCCACACCTTTAAAGAAGGCATTTATAGTTTTACATTTGCATGTGCTTTAATTCCTGTAAGGTGTGTTATGTTCATGAAAAAGTAAAAATCAAAGTCTTGTTCTGGACAAAAACATCAGTACAACTACAGCGTTGCACAATGGCAGATGGGTTTTTAAACAAATTGTCAGAATGTGTTGGTGAAGCTTTACATCTGTACATCCAGTCACCCATCAGTCTTCAATCCCCTCTCCTTCTTCCACCTGGCTCATATTAGCTCACTTGGAGTCAGGATGCCATTTCCCCCACCTTTGAAAAGCTTAAAGTCTTTTGATGTGGCTTCAAATGTGAGAAAAGATCAAGAGATCAAAAACCCTACTCATGACCGGTCTATGAAGCTGTTGGTCATGTCTGTCAGTTAGATCTGATTGAGCAATAGAGAGGATTTGCTCTGGGTCTGGTGATAAGACGAAAGCAAGATGTTTTCAGTTTAAGCAGGGCTTGGGTGTGGACACATTTGATTGAATTCGGAAACGGTCATTTATGTAGAAGGGATTCCTCAGTGATGGTGATAAACCATAAGGAAAAAAGTCCTTCTGGGTGTGATTACTCTTCTCTGGGTTCTTTGAAGTGCTTGAAGAGTTTTATCAGTTTTGCAGATGTGGAGATGATGATCATGGTGAGGATGTCTCTAGACAGTCAGCACTCCCAAGAACTTTATTATTTTCATTGCTATTAAGTTGCCAAACCTAAGATCCAACTCCACAAAATCTCTACTTACTATTTTAAACCAACAAGAAGACCATTTAGAGCGACAGTGGTGTTAAGTGCTCGCCCCGTAATGGAAGGTTGCAGGTTTGAGCCCTGCTCAGTCTGTCGCTGTTGTTGTGTTCTTGGGCAAGACACTTATCCTCCCTTTCCTGCTGGTGGTGGTCGGAGGGACCGGTGGTGCCAGTGCTCGGTAGCCTCACCTCTGTCAGTGCGCCCCAAGTCAGCTGTGGCTTCATCGTAGCTCATCCCCATCAGTGTGTGAATGTGTGTGTGAATGGGTGAATGACTGATTGTGTTGTAAAGTGCCTTGGGGGTTCCAGGACTCTTGAAGGCGCCACATCAAATACAGGTCATTTACCATCACAGGCCATTTAAAATATATACTATTGCATTAAGATAATATTAAACATTTCATTTGTATTTCATTGCAACCAAAGCCATTTTCTAAATTTATATTTTAAAAGCTATTTCCAAAAGGAGTTATTGTAAAAGTCTTTTCATTTTCTTCATATAAAAACTGTTTAGGGAGTTTCTGTGTCAAAGGTTGACCAAAAATAAACTGTCTTACTCAGACCATTTCCCACAGGACTGAAGAGCTAACTGCTAGTCTTATTGCAGCCGAGAACCAAGAAACGGCTTTAATATAGAAAATAACTGTCTGCTCCAGTAACCATGCAGTGAAGGTTCGACATACTATAAGCGTTATGTGTCAATTCCTCAAAATTTAAAAGTATCAAGCTATAATGAAGTAGATCTGTGGTTAAAATAATGGTGTTGTGAGAAAATACTGGCAGTGTCAACATTTATAAAATGATGAATCATCTGCAGTGAAATAGTGTTATTCCGAGTCAGAGGGCTGCAGTCATTCACCCATTCACTCACTGATGGTGAGGAGCTTCATAGTAACCACAGCTGCCCTGGGATACCCTGATAGGGTGAAGTGTCTTACTCTAGGACAACCCACCAGTTGCAGGGTGACCTCCTAACCCCCGGACCATCGTGGTGCCCAAAAGAACATTTGCATGAGGTAGGAGTTCTTTTAAGATGACATTATTGGCCTTTAGTGCACTTTGGCTGTGCTCAGACTAGTTGTTATCTAATTAGTGCAGTCAGTTGTAAACTATTTCTCCAAACAGAGGCCATTCAGGAACCTTTACACAAAAACACTTTGAATTGGCCAAACTTCCTTTTAGTTGTTGGTTGAAAAATAATGAATTATAACTGCGTCAAATATATTTTTATGGCCTAGAAATCAGTTAAAAAATCATCACGTACATGAAATGTTGTTATGAAAATAATCATATTCCATTAAGTGTTCATCATAAACCTCACAAAGAGAGAAGAGCCTTAAAAACATCTCATGTCTTATCTCTTCAGAACAGACACTCATGCAACACAAAAGCTGAATTTCAAATGATTTCTGAGACAAGAGATGATAACCAAAAATAAGATGTTAGCTTTAATTTTCTTCTACAACACTTTCATTCTGGTTAAACAGCATAAGCGGCCTGGTATGGTGCCCTGCCCTTTGCAGCACAGCTGTCTGTGGACTCTGGGGGAGGCAGATTTGACTCAGTGCAGGAAGAGGCTCGTTCTGAAAACTCCTTTTAATCCTTGTGCTCCCTAAATTGAGGCAGATAATCACACTGCAGCATCAATGTTACCAAAGATTCCTCAAAAAGGAAAGCTTATGCACGTTGTCATGGACTGAGCTAAAGAAGAGCTTAAGAGATGCTTCTCTGATACCAAATATAGCTAAAACAAGATGTTCTCCTAAAACTTCCCAAAGATTTTGATTTCCTTTGATCTTAATTCAAAATAGGTCCTTCACTGAGAAACCATTTTTTATTATTAGTTTTGAAAATGATCCATCACTCTGAGTTTTTCATGCAGGCTGAACATGAAAATACATCTGCAATAGCTTCTGATTGAAAATAGAGGGTGAAACTCGAGGATTTGAATAGCCGGACACTCACTAGACATTCATGGACTCGCCCAACGTGATTCGTGATGGGGAATGCTGTTGTTGGTTTAGCGTCCAGGAAACAACAGAAAGTCTCGACTACTAGAAGCTAACCATTAGCATTAGCAACTCCACCACACAGCAGAACCCCTTCAGGCTTGTGTGTTTTATGGAGATAAAGCATCAACGTAACAAAGCAAATGGAATCAGTGGTAGAGTTAATTTGCTGTTGGCCAGTCAGAGGCGAGATGTCCAAATATCAGGAAATAAGACTCCAAATCCAGCCGTCTAAAACTGCTTTCTACTTTGGCTGAATTCTCCACACAGACACATCAGAGCTTTTTTTAACTCAGATTACAATTTACAAGATATTGATTCCTACCATGGACCACTGCAAATGTATTGAAAATATAAGTAAACACAGTGTAATTTTACTGTTACTCCAAACAATGAGCTATCAGAAAAAGATAAGTTCATAGGTTCTCGACCGCTGTGTTCTATCCATGCATCGTGCAGCATCGGGTTACAACAAGTCTAACTCCTGGAAATCCTTCATGTTTTAATTTTTACTTTTCATTTACAGTCTTCATGATTATTGAGCGCCCCAGGAATAATTGGTATCATTATTGGGTCATTTTAATCATTTTTGCACACAAAATGCTAATTCCTGCAATTCACTTCCATTGTTTATGCTAAGCTAAAGCAGACAGACTGCTGCCAGACCAGGAGAATTACTGCACTCATTACAAAATGCTTTATTCACACTTACTTAACTCTGGGAATACAGAAACAGACAAAATTTCACTTAAGGGTGGAGTATCTGTTTAATCATTTTATAGCTCATGCTATTAACGCAGTTCTGTTTCTTCGTTTGTAATGTAGATTTTTTTTCACCCCCCAAAACAATTCTCCCTGCCAATGTTAAAGTAAATGTTTTGAAGTAATGTTTACTCTGATGGCTTAATAAACATGTGAATAAATCTCCTTCCTTTAGCAGTGTGTCACGCCAGACGTAGCAGACATAAAACGTGTTGGTTTCAAAATGGGCTGCAGCTACAAATCACTGAGATAATGGGAGAAATGGTAAATCTTGCCGACTGATAGAAGAAATCTGCCCTTGAGTGGAATGCAGCATTGTTTCTGATAAGAACGATGACTCATCAAATGTGAACATGCCACAGAGGCAGTGGACTTGGAAATCATTGTGGATCTAACCACACGCTGCACTTTCACTTTGCATGTCTGCCAACAGGGAGGGGATGTGTGGAAAGTTGCAAATTATCTGTAGAAATATAATAAATTACAAAGGTGTATCGCTGCCAGGAATAAATAAAAAATAAAAAGAAAGATTTGTGATTAAAGCTGCAATTCCAAATTTGGAAAATAAATTTGCCTTAAATTTTTTTCATGCATTAACTATGTTCTAATATACAGGTGCTGGCCAGTAAATTAGAATATCATCAAAAGGTTGAAAATATTTCAGTAATTCCATTCAAAACGTGAAACTTGTACATTATATTCATGCAATGCACACAGACCAATGTATTTCCAATGTTCATTACATTTAAATTTTATATTCATAAGTGACAACTAATGAAAACTCCAAATTTGGTATCTCAAAAAATTAGAATATTCTGAAAAGGCTGAATATAGAAGACACCTGCTGCCACTCTAATCAGCTGATTTACTCAAAACACCTGCAAAGGCCTTTAAAAGGTCCCTCAGTCTTGTTTTGAAGGCACCACAATCATGGGGAAGACTTCTGACTTAACAGCTGTCCAAAAGACAATCATTGACACCTTGCACAAGGAGGGCAAGACACAAAAGGTGATTGCTAAAGAAGCTGGCTGTTCGCAGAGCTCTGTGTCCAAGCACATTAACAGACAGGCGAAGGGACGGAAAAAATGTGGTAGAAAAAAGTGTACAAGCTCTAGGGATAACCGCACCCTGCAGAGAATTGTGACGACAAACCCATTCAAAAATGTGGGGGAGATCCACAAAGAGTGGACTGCAGCTGGAGTCAGCGCTTCAAGAACCACCACGAGGAGACTCATGAAAGACATGGGATTCAGGTGTCGCATTCCGTGTGTCAAGCCACTCTTGAACATGAAACAGCGCAAGAAGCGTCTCGCCTGGGCCAAGGACAAAAAGGACTGGACTGATGCTGAGTGGTCCAAAGTTTTGTTTTCTGATGAAAGCAAGTTCTGCATTTCCTTTGGAAATCAAGGACCCAGAGTCTGGAGGAAGAGCGGAGAAGCACAGAATCCACGTTGCATGAGGTCCAGTGTAAAGTTTCCACCGTCAGTGATGGTGTGGGGTGCCATGTCATCTGCCGGTGTTGGCCCACTCTGTTTCCTGAGGTCCAGGGTCAATGCAGCCGTCTACCAGGAAGTTTTCGAGCACTTCATGCTTCCTGCTGCTGACCAACTTTATGGGGATGCAGACTTCACCTTTCAACAGGACTTGGCACCTGCACACAGTGCCAAAACCACCAGCACCTGGTTCAAGGACCATGGTATCCCTGTCCTTGATTGGCCAGCAAACTCGCCTGACCTTAACCCCATAGAAAATCTATGGGGTATTGTGAAGCGGAGGATGCAATACGCTAGACCCAACAATGCAGAGGAGCTGAAGACGACTATCAGAGCAACCTGGGCTCTCATAACACCTGAGCAGTGCCGCAGACTGATCGAGTCCATGCCACGCCGCATTACTGCAGTTATTGAGGCAAAAGGAGCCCCGACTAAGTATTGAGTGCTATACATGCACATTCTTTTCATGTTCATTCTTTTCAGTTGGCCAACATTAGAGAAACAAACATTTTTTCATTGGCCTTTAGAATATTCTAATTTTCTGAGATACCAGATTTGATGTTTTCATTGGTTGTCACCTATAAATATCAAAATTAAACGTAATAAACATCGGAAATACATTGGTCTGTGTGCATTGCATGAATATAATGTACAAGTTTCACGTTTTGAATGGAATTACTGAAATATTTTCAACCTTTTGATGATATTCTAATTTACTGGCCAGCACCTGTAGTATAGATATAGATATATCGCAATGATTACATTTAAAAAATGAAAAAAAAAACTAATAAAGTGATACTTTTACATTTGTCTAAAAACCTCAGACACAAAAACGTTTCAGACTGAAAGCAATCACTAAACCATCCGGCTGTCCGTCTCGCTGAGGCGCCGCACTCCTTCCCTGGGTCCTCCATTCATTACACGCTCGCGTATTTAGCAACAAAACGCCACAGGTGTGAGCAGTTCTCGGCCCAATAATATCAGAGACGGAGAAACAGCCGGCCGCTTCTACTTTAGGACAAACCACCTGTCTCAAAAAGAAAAACACCACAAGGAAGTCACAGACAACAAAAGACGTTTGGACCTAGAAAACTGCGACTAGTGTTTAGTACTCTCTCGTTTCATCTGGCAATGTAGGTTTCTGATACCGGCAGCATCTCAGGAAAAATACCCGAGGGAAGGGGTGAGTGTTTATGTTCAAAACCCAACACTTTGTGTAGTTTCGCTATGGCAGCTTTAAGGTTCAAATTTTGTGGAAAAAAACAGAAAAACTCCAAGATTCAGTTAAAAGCAAGATGTTTCACAATTAGCTTGACAAATTATACCCTTCTGAGCTCAACTGTGATTGTCCTGTTTTCATTGATATTCTGAGTGTGTTTTTACTGAGTCAACCATAAGAAACTGTGGGGGGGGGGGGGGGGGGGGGGGCAGTATTTTGGCTTCTTCTGTAGCCATGTCCATGAAAACACATCTTTTAATCTGTCATGGTAATAGTCTCAAGCTTTTATAAATAACTTATTCATGTTTTCTGGTAAAAAACAAAAAAACAAAAAAAAACTATTTTGCTGTTTTTGATGGCATTCAAACTTCTTTTCTTAAAGTCCCTTTACTATCTCCCTTCCCACTATAGGATCTGTACACCTCCAGGACACTGGGGCTTGCAGGTCGGATCACATCTGACTGTCTCACTCAGGACACAGCATTTTTGACTCTCTTCCATCTGGCAGGAGGCTCCGATCCATTCGAACCAGAACCTTTGACCATAAGAACTGTCTTTGCTTCTGCAGTTGGACACATAAATAACTTGGATCGCCCACTCCAGTAACTTTGTTCCAGTCACATGACCTTATTGCACGTGACTGTTCCGCTCTGATCAGTACCTACTCTGTCTTGTATGAATTAGCCATCTTTATATTATTTTATTGTGCTTATTTCTTATTTGTTGCACCAAGTACTGCAGTGATTCCCCAATGTGATGTCTCACATAAATGACAATAAACCCTTGTGATTCTGATTTTCAGGTTCAAAGCTCACATAAATGAATGTCATTCATGTACATGCTTATATGAACATGTTTGTGCACCATCTTTCACCTCAGTAGAAAAAAATAATCTAATAAAGCAGTGGAAGATAGCATCACATTTGAAAAAAGTCTAACCAGTTCTGCATGGACTCACAGCCCCCCACCCCACACCCCACCTTAGACCCTTCCTGTCGGGCCACTCCTCTCCTCTTTAGTTGTGGGTAATTCTGGATCTCAGTGGTGTGGCAGAGTTGTGCTAAGCATCAGTCAGACTGGCTGGGTGAAGAAGTGGGTTTGATGTTATCAAAGGTCCTGGTTGGAAATGGTCATACTTTGGAAAATGGGGAGGAGAGAGTCTGGAACGTGGGCAGCAAGTTTCTGTCTAATGACCCTCTAATTGTTTCCTTGGCTTTTACTCAGGGCTGTTTGCATTCCAGGAGCTAGTAGTCACAATCAAAACTGTTCTTAGCTCAAAGAATGAGTTAATTCTCTGTAGAAAGCAAGGCTCGCTGACAGCGGCTGTTTGGTTTCACTGTGGACTGAAGCAATGGCCTACTGGCAGATATCTGGCATTGGTCTGTCAGAAAGCAGGATTTTGGGATTACCTTGCCTGGACTGATAAGCACTGGTGTCTTACTTGGATTTGATCCACGTTGACACTTCTGGTTTGAAACTCAAGGACCAATACCCAGTGATAGATATCCTGGATGTTTGGAGGATTCCATAATTTGACAAGTTTTGAACAAAATGAAAGGACATATTCTTTTCAGCATCTAAGAAAGTGGGAGCACACTTCCTAAGAGTTGGATCAAAGATAGTTCAAGACAACTTTAATGAACTTCTCTGTCATTCCATAGATTCCATTCATACCTAATGGCTGAGGTAATTACACAGAGATACAACATTTGCAGGAAGCGATGGCTCAGATAAATAAGACAAGAAGGCATCTGTTCTCTGGATGATTCACATACTTAGGTGTTCATTGGTTAGAAAAGGTCAAAATTAAACCATCAAGGGATTAAAGTATCTCCAGAATTGGGCGTGAAGCAGAGGACTCCCTGAATACATCTCCAGTCCATCACAGGGATTATTTTAGAGACTTCAGTCAACTGGGCATGTTTTTTGTCACAACGCGCTGGTGAGTGGAGCGGAGGTGAGGATCCAAACACTGTGGAGGAATCAGGCAGGCAGACAAACTAGAAAACGTAAAAGGTTTTAATGATCTCAGGACACAGGACATGGAAACAATGAGGCAACAAGAGACACAGAACTGGAGGGGTTTAAATACAAGAGGGCCGGGAGCTTGGGTGATTGGGAAACAAGAGGCAGGTGGGAGCAATCAACAGAGACGTAGGCTGAACCAAAAGGGGAGACAGGACAGGGTGTGACATTTTTGGTCTGTGGGAGGAAGCCAGAGCACCAGCAGAAAACCTTCACATGCAAAAGGAGAACCTGTTGACTCTGTGCTAACAGAAAGAAAGAAGAAAGGAAATGTTCTTTTATGTAGCACCTCTCAAGATAAAGATCATGAGGCACTTCACAAAAACAAAGTAAAATAAAAAAAGATTGAAAAAAATATTATCAAAATAAATGTTTAAAAATAAAAAACATAAAAAAAATTGTGATAGAAAAATGTAAGGAAAGGGAGAGAGAAAAGAATAAGAAAGAGGCAGCTGCGGGGTGTCAAACCTGCAACTTTCTTGCTGAAAAGCACCTGTGCTACCAACTGCCCTACCATGGAGCCTAATATATTCCAGTTTAACTTTGTTTCATTGTATCTTTTAAATGAAAACATGTCATATGTAAATTATTAGTTTTGTTGACTCGTTAATCCCAAACAGCTATTAGAGATTGGACTAGAAATGCAAACCAAACAAAGATTCAGATTAAATGTGTCTCTTTAAAGAAAATTAATGCTTAAAGTCAACAATTAAATCTTTCATCAGTGATGAAGAGCATAGGCCTGGTGCTACAGACCATTAAAGATTGAAGGAATCATGTACCAAATAAATGGGGATGGAAACGTTATGTCTCTTTACCAGCAACAGCAGCTGTGGTCACTACACATACCATAACCACTTAAACAGTTATAGTGGGATACTGTAAGGGAAATTAAAAGTTCCAAGTACTTTAGTTTACTTTTTATACAATTTTATTTCCGAGTCTCCCACAGCTCTTATACAGTGTCAGAGAGATTTGTAGGCAAAGCCTCAAAATAACAAAGATCGCTGAAACAGCTGATTATTTTCTAACAGGTACAATCAATGGAGAGTTATGGGCAAGAATCACTTTTTCAGAAGAAACGGTCTAGTATTGCTACACACGTTTTACACAGACTGTATAAGAGCAAACTGTTCCAACATGATGATAAAAGTGTCATGTGAAAGTTTAGTGAAAGATTTGGTTAACTCATTTATTAAATACATTTGTAGCGGTCTGTAGTATGAATTATTGCCTTGTAAGTCATACTCCGGGGGGAAAAAAGCTCTGGTGCATCTGTTTCAGGAAAAAGAAGTGAGCCGCATCAAAGGTGAGCTTCAGACGAACAGATTTGGAGTCTTATTTCCTGATTTTTGGACATCTCGGCTCTGATTGGCTAACACCAACGCAACTCTAACATTGACTCAGTTTGCTTTGCAACATGAATGTTTTAACACACGCCTGAAGGAGCTTTTGCTGTGTGGTGGAGTTGCAAAAGCTAATGGTTAGCTTCTGCTAGACATGATGTTATCTGCTGTTTCAGGTACTCTAAACCAACTACAGCCTTCCCCGTCACAAGTCAAGATGGGTGAATTCATGAATGTTAAGTTTCAGTGTGATGTAGAGCTGCCAGGCTTTCTAATCTATTTTCTATCAGAACCTAATGCAGGAGATAGGTGTTAGGAGACTATTGTCATGTTAAGCCTGCATGAAAAACTCAGAGTAAGTGATTATAATCAGTAATGATAACTAAAAAAAATTTTTTCAGTGAACCACAGCTTTGAACAGCATTCAATAGAGATGATGTATAATTTTAAAGGTCTTATTTCTGCTCTAGCACACTGATGCTCTCCTCCATTTTCCCTCCGAGTTGTTCAGTCTCTAATACCTGTTCCTCATCTTCACATTTCAACAAATGTTCATGATCAGCAGTCCCACCTCCCAGCAACTCCTCACCTTCTCTTCTTCTGCCAGTTTCTGTTATCACTCACATATTTAATGTTTTTTTTTACTTGGGAAGCATATAAACATACATCTTGACTTTCTCAACTTATTTTCCAGACAATTAATTTTCTAAAAGAGTTTAGAGAAACAAACACATGCCAGTTTGATGCTCAATCTTGTGAGGTTTTTTATTCAAGTATTTATTCAAGTTTTAAAACATTTTCACAACTTAAATTCTATCTCAATAATGATCCAGTTTAGGGGTTAAGTGGCAGAAAAGTACAAACACAGAAGTGCAGAGGGACAAGTTAAACAATCTGTCCTTTCTAGAAACAGGGCTTTGAAGTAGGGGTGGTCACCCTTATGTCAAGATGGCCTCTTAAAGAGGTAACAGCCAATAAGGGCAGGGAGGACAGTACAGGGGTCTTGTGCTGGTCTCTAACCCGAAGGCGTGCACATTTATTAATGTCTAAATTTTGGCTAATCCCTGTGCCATAGAGAACAGAGGCAGATTAAGAATTTAACCCCTTTAGAGAAAAAAAGGAGAAAAGGCCAGCTCTTTCTCTGCAGGAGCCGTGCCTGGTTTCTTTGTCCAGTCACAAAAGCCAGCTGTCGGGGTTCTTTGGATGACAAGATGAATGAGCAGCCCTTAAGCAGAGCGTCTGCTCCCCGAATATACACACAAATCTCTTGCTGTGAAAATGTTCTCTTCACAGTCTAATGGAAATTCATAATACTAGAACAAAATATTTGAAGTCAAATAAAAATAATTCTGCTAATCAGTTTCACCTTAATACAGTGTCATCAGCATACATGATATTTCTGAAGGAAAATAATTCGGAACTGAGTTGTTTGGAAGTTTGGGTGGCAACATGGCCGAGAAAAACAGTGATGTGATGTGATCGTAAAGAGGTAATTGTTAACTGATGACCTTGGATTTTTTTATGGTTCCAAAATATTTGTAGTCAACTGTCTGCAGCAAGAATAATTGTTAACAACTGGAAAATCTTGGTGCTTTTAGACCAGTTGAAGTCATTCACAGTGAGTAAGGGTTCATGGTTTGGGATTGCTTTGCAGCTACAGGATCTGAGCACCTTCCGGTCATTGAGTCAACCATGAACTCCCCCTGTAGTAGAATCTTGTAGAGTCAAATGTCAGGCCATCTGTCCGATAGATGAAGCTTGATGGAAATCAGGTCAAGCAGTAGGACAATGACCCCAAACACAGCAGCAAACTGACAACAGGAGAGCTGAAAGAAACTTTGAAATTGTTCAGTCAAACAATAGATTCCAGTGTGGTATGAGTGTTGTGTCTGTTTTCAAAGAGCGGTGCACTTTACCAGCAGAACTAAATATCTGACACAAGAACAAGGGTTACAGTAATAGGCTGCACTAGTTATCCTGAACACATCTTGAAGGATTGTGTCCACCTTTATTTAGTACTTATTTACACATTGTTTTATACCTGGCAAGATGTTATATATATATGTATATATATATATATATATATATATATATATATATATGTTGGGGCCCTGCCCTCATGAGAAATTTACTACGCAGTATTTTCTCCGAAGGACTGTGCCATCTACGCCCTGAAGCATAGACAATAAAGCATGTTAATATCAGCGCCAGCAGGGACTCCATGTCCCATGATCCTCTGCAGCCGGCAGCAGCTTGATGACATCATCAAGTGACGCCAAGTCTGACACGCCCCCGGTGGATATCGGCCCCTGAACGAGCAAAAAGTCTCCTCTCTTTCCTCCGCTGCTTTAGTAGCCGACGAGTTTGCCATAACGCATCGATCCCGAGAGCCAAGACCTGACCCGGTTCGAGGTTCGAGACCTTCTGCTAGAAATTCTAATTACGATGCACCTCCAGAGTGTTTTTATTTCATGAAGGAGGGCATTTCATTCGTGACTGTCCTCTCCTCCAGCAGAAAACCCGAAGGAGCGGAAACTCTCCTCCAGCTAAACCAATAGCTGCCTGTGCTGAGGAAATAAAGAACGTGGAGGAGTGTGAGGTGCCTCATGCCTGCTTAGAAACCCTTTTTATCCTCTGGGGTCGTTTCACTGGAAAAAAGTGGAGTCACCAAGGAAGTGGTAATTCTGCGTGACACAGGAGCTTCTCAGACTCTTATAAAAAGAAGTGTGTTGCCCTTTTCGGCTACCAGCCACGCTGGTTACTCTGTCTTGGGTATAGAGATGGGGTCTGTTCCAGCTGAAATGCATGTTGTTCACCTTATTTGTCCTCTTGTTACTGATAACCTAAAAGTAGCCATCCTGGATCAGTTACCTACTCCTGGGGTAGATGTCATTCTGGGAAGTGATGCTGCGGGTGGATTGGTTTTGCCCCCGCCTGAGCTCATATCTCCTCCTGAGATCTGTGCCAACTCAGAATTGCTGCCTGCTTGTGTCCTGACTCGCGCTCAGCTTAGGAAAGACCCGGAAGTCTTGCTTAATGACTCAGTATTATTTAAGACGTTGCCTGATGTTACAGAGACTGAACCGGCTGTAAAAGCACCTGGTCTGGCCTCTGGAGGTCCTCAGGTAGATCTGCCTATTTCCTGTGAAGCTTTAGCTGATGCCCAGAAAACTGACCCAGGTTTAGCATCTCTTTTTGCTATGGTTGGTGTTGATCCTAAATCCCCTGTCGGTCAATCTTCCTATGTGGTGGAAAATGACATTTTGTTCCGTTGCTGGACTCCCTCTACTAAAGGCTCCGATTGGGTCCTACTCAAACAGATTGTGGTCCCTGAAAGATTTAAGCCTCATATCCTTTCGCTAGCTCATGACAGCGGGTGGTCCGGTCATTTGGGAATAAATAAAACATACGACGCCATCCTGCGCCACTTCTTCTGGCCAGCTCTGAAACAACATGTTTCAGAGTTTTGTCGTAATTGCCCTACGTGTCAGACTGTGGGGAACCCGAACCAAAAGATTTGACCAGTTCCCCTGTGCCCAACCCTGGTGGTCTCCACACCATTCAATCACATAGTTGTAGATTGTGTGGGGCCTCTTCCTCCATCTCGATCTGGACGTAAATATCTGCTGACCATCATGTGCTCTGCTACTCGTTTTCCTGAAGCCATTCCTCTGTCTTCCATTACAACCAAGAATGTGATAAAGGCATTAACTGGGTTCTTTTCAGTTTTTGGGTTACCTAAGGTCATACAGTCTGACCAAGGGACAAATTTTACGTCTCGGATCTTCACCCAGGTAGTAAAAACTCTGAATATTAAACATGTGACCTCGTCTAGTTATCATCCCGAAAGCCAGGGCGTGATAGAAAGATGGCACCAAACTTTGAAGACTATGCTATGAAAGCACTGTTTTTCCTCAGGCCGCTCATGGGAAGAAGGTCTTCCCTTTATTTTATTTGCTGCCAGGGATGCCGTGCAGGAATCCACTGGTTTCAGCCAACATCAACTAGTGTTTGGTCATGTCCCTAGAGGCCCGTTGAAGGCTTTAAAAGAAAAGTTTCTCTGGCCTGTCCCTCCGGCTGGGTCCAGCTTACCCTCGTACGTAAACGCCTTCCAGAAAAGACTTAGAGAAGCCAGCCTGTTAGCCCAGCAGCATCTGCGGAAGGCAAAAGCTTCCATGAAGGCTCGTTTTGACCTGAAGTCAAGTAGGAGACCAAGTCCTCCTCTTAACCCCCAGAGACCCACAGTTGTGATATTACAACATCAGATTTAAGTCTACAAAAATAAACCTTCCCCATTTTTTTTCTTTTTAAAACCACATTTACAATGCTAATAGGTCCTATTGTTCAGTTCTGCAACACTATTGGCTGTTAAAATGTGTAAATAGGCCCGTTTATCTGGCCTCCTAGAACAACATGTGAAAGGTTAAAAAAATATTTTGCAGTTGTTTTCTAAATTTGGGTATCCCACTCTAGATACTTCGTTATCTCCAAAGTTTGAGGGTCCCTTTGACGTGGTGTTAAAAATAGATGACCGCAACTATGTTATAAAGATCCCTCTGATGCACCGGAATACCAAAATTTGTCACATAAACCGCCTCAAATTGTTCCATGCTCGAGACTCCGGTCCCTCTCAGTCCGCGGTTGTGGCCACTACTGTGGTTCCTCCTGCCTTTGAGGATCCTGATGTGTCCTGTCACGCCTTCGCTGTGTGTCATCCTGCGACCCCCCGATTGTGCAATTCGGAAGCTTTAGAAAATTTACCCGACCACCTAACCCGCCTTCCGCCTTCCCAGCAGGTTGAGCTAAAAGATTTAATTCGCTCATTTCCAGAACTGTTCTCGGATGTCCCATCTCAGACCAATCTCATAACCCATGACATCACTCTTTCAGACCCGACGCCCGTGCGTATGCACCCCTACCGAGCTAGCCCACACAAGCAGGAATTAATGAAAAGGGAAGTGGAGTATTTACTTGAGAATGGCCTAGCGAAGCCTAGCACTAGCTCCAGGAGTTCTCCCTGCTTGTTGGAAAACAAACCCGACGGTACCTATAGGTTGCTGTTGCCAAAGTGTCCCATCCCCACTGCCCCATGAACCCAGTAGAGAACTTATGCTCGAAGGTTTCGTGGCACCAGCAGCTGCAAGCGGTCCATCCCTCCTCCCGGTGCCGGCCAGCGCCGATACAGCACATCTCCATGCAGCTCCAAGCTGCCGAACAGTGAGTGCAGGTTCTTTAATTCAGCCCCACGCGAGGATACGGTGGGCCACTTTGGTCTCCGGGTGTCCCGAACCCAGGTTCTCACCTCCGCCAGAGTTTGATCAGCCTCCTGCTGATCTTTTAGTTCCTCCATGGAGAACAACTCCCTGTCCTGTTCCTCTGTAGCTTCCACCGCTGCAGCCAACAGTTCTACGTGCTACTCCCTCGCTGCTGCTGGAACAAGTTCTGGTTCTCGCTCTTCATGGCGGAGACAGTAACGACACTCAGTCAATAAACATGAGCGTCGAGACAGCGCGTCAGCATTAGCATGCTGGCGGTCGGGGCGGTGCTGGATCTCAAAGTCATACTCCTGCAGAATATCCAGCCACCTAGCCACCTGTCCCTCTGGCTGTTTAAAGTTCAATAGCAAGGTGAGGCTAGCATGATCAGTCCGAAGCTTGAACTTGGTACCCAGCAGGTATGGCCGGAAGTGTCTCACAGCCAAAACCACCACTAGCAGCTCCCGCCTGGTGACGCAGTAGTTCCTCTCGCTCTGACTGAGACTGCAGCTGTAATAAGACACAACTCTTTCTCCATCTTCACCTGTTTGGGAGAGCATGGCTCCCACTCCCACATTGCTAGCATCTGTATTCACAACAAACGATTGGGCAGGGTCTGGATACGCCAGAACCAGCGTGTCAACCAACGCCGTCTGGAGATGGTGGAAAGCTGCAGTGCACTCCTCACTCCATTCGAACCGCCTGCCCTTCTCGACTAACCGATGCAGAGGGCTAGCCACAGCAGCAAATCCTTTCACAAAGTAGCGGTAGTAGGAGGCCAA
Source organism: Nothobranchius furzeri (assembly GCF_043380555.1). Classification (NCBI taxonomy): domain Eukaryota; kingdom Metazoa; phylum Chordata; class Actinopteri; order Cyprinodontiformes; family Nothobranchiidae; genus Nothobranchius; species Nothobranchius furzeri. The sequence continues at coordinate 60,553,050 of NC_091744.1, read as the reverse complement.
ACCCAGGAAGCTCCGCAGCTCCGAGACGCTTCTTGGCAAAGGCCATTCCTTCACAGCAACAACCTTAGCAGGGTCTGTTGTTACTCCCTGCTCGCTGATGACATGGCCGAGGAAATGGGCCTGGCGAGCGAGCAGCGTGCACTTAGCAGGATTTAATCGCAGCCCAGCCTGGCAAATGGCGACAAAAACCTCCCTCAGGTTGCGAACTGCATGCTCAAAGTCTTTAGCATACATGAGCAAATGATCCAGATAAACCACACAGCAGTTGCGAGGAATCTTTTGCAGAACTCGTTCCATCAGTCATTCAAAGGTAGACGGGGCGTTGCATAATCCAAACGGCATCACTCGAAACTGCCACAGTCCCTGTCCAATAATAAATGCCGTTTTGGGTTTAGCCTCCGGCGCCAGCTCCACCTGCCAATATCCATTGCATTGATCCATGGAGCTGAACCAACACGGTGTAGCTACATGATCTAATGTGTCGTCAATGCGGGGCAGGGGGTATGAGTCTTTGCACGTCAAAGCATTAAGCCTCTGGTAATCCACACAGGGTTGCCATACACCCCCCTTCTTCTTCACTATGAAAACGGGTGCAGCCCAGGTGCTCTCTGATGTCTCAATGACCCCGTTAGCTGCCATGTCTCTGATTAATTCTTCTGCTGCTCGGCGTTTGGCTAATGGCAGGTGATGAGGGCAGAGCTGTACAGGAGCGACATCTCCTGTGTCGATGCAGTGTTGGACCAAGCTAGTCCGGGTGCAGTCCTCTTCTCGAGCAGCAAAGATGTCCTCAAACTATCGCAGTAATTGGCCCAACTGCTCTCGTTGCTCCGAGCTGAGATGTTCCCCGCTGGGTTGTTCCAACGCCTCCGTAGCAAGTATGGCCTCAGGTGACGGGCCACAGTAGCAGGAACTGGCTTCTGTCCAACCTCCAGGCTTTCCCAGTCGTCTTCAAGCGACTGGAGGACTTTGGCTCCTCATCGCTTCACATGAGGGTCCCTCCCCTCCTGAAGAGGAATCCTCTTGGCATCTTGGGACAAAGCAGTTCCTCGGACATCAACACATGCGCCCCAGCACGTTAATAAATCCAGCTTGATGATACAATCATCTCGAATGGCAGTGATCCAGAACTCCTGCTCAGCTCGATGAGTTCAGACCACCACCGATAACAGTCCCTTTCCCGTCATTGTGGTTTTTTCACCAGTCATGGTCAGCAATGTGGTTTTGGTGGGACTCCAGCCTACCGGAAGGGAACCCTCAGTCTCTGGCAGGAATCCCTTACCAGCCCAGACAGATGGTGGACTCCGTATTCACCAAGGCTCAACATCATTGTCCTCCAGCAACACAGTCCAAATATAGCCAATGAAGCGGCCCGCAGCAGCCGACGGATGGCAGGTTAACTCAAAGGGGTGACGTTGTGCGAGGTGGGAGTCCCCTTACTGTCCCACCCCGTTGGCATTTCCCGCAGCTTGCAGCCTCCGCGGCCCGGACCTGGGCCGAGGACTTGGGGCTGGGCAGTCTCTGGCTAGATGTCCCGGTTCCCCATACCGGTAGCAGAGGCCAGTGGCTGGTCTCTGTCTCAGGGTCTGCTCTGGCCGGGCCTGGTTGACTTCTCTCCTCTCCTCCAGCGCCTCCTCTTGTTCAGCCGCTCTCGCCAGTGGCGATTGCCCACACCATCCAACAGGTATCACCTCCTCCGCTTGCTCAGCTCTCCGAAGTGCTTCAGCCAAGGTGATGGGAAAGGACAATCTGATGTGTTGACGTAATGGTTCCGGTGTTAGCCCTCGTAGGAATGCGTGCAGGCTTAACTCCTCTCTGGCGGCAGCTGGGAAATAAGGATTGCCCCGCCGAGCGCACAGTTGTAGATCAGCCACATAAGCTCCCAAGCTTTCTCCGTGGCTGCATTGTCTACCACTCAGTTGTTTTCGGCTTTGCTCTCCTGAGGCTTGCTTCCCAAAGCGTCTCTTCAGTGCAGCCGTGATAGCTTGCCAATCACGTCGCTCTTCCGATGCTAGGTCCACCAGGACCCGAAGTGCTCCTCCTTCCAAGGCCAGCTTCACCTGAACCGCTGTCTCCTGTTGGTTCCATCCTCCATGTAAATCCGCCAGCTCTACTTGAGTGAGGAAGGGTGCAAGGGGTGTGGCGCTGCTGAATCTTGGGAGTTTTACCAGCATTTGATTGCTGCCATCTCTCAGCGCCGTTGGTGCCGGGATTGTGGGTGCTTCCGCTGAGCGCATCTCTCGCAGGTGCCGGGCTAACCGTGGATTGCTGGTTCCATCCGGCTGGCGCGATATCCTCGCTCTAGTGCCCAGCCGTAGTTGTTCTTCCAGCTTGCTTTTCTCTCTGTCAAGTTGCTCGATCTCCTCGATGAGTTGCTGCATCTTTTCTGTCTTTCTTGACAGCGCTAATCCCACTTCTGACACCAATGTAGCAGTCTGCGCCGCCCTCTAGCGGGGTGTGTGTGAAGCAGCAAAGAAGAGTCGACAGGTAGCAGGCATAGAACACTTTTAATAGCCGGATGGCTCCCCTTGTCATCCCCCTACACATACATTTAACTCACGGTGCCAACAGGCACCGGATAAGAACAACACAGCGTGAACACCGAACTGAAAAAAACAACACTAACATAACCGCAAACAAAATAACCCTCAGAACACCACAAACTGAATAAACCCCAATTTACCGTCCCCCCAGAGTGCAATGCGGCCTTGCCGGCCTATGAGTGGCAGGGCCGCCACAATACTAAACTACTAAATCTAACAGTCAAGCTGCTCGAACTAAATAATTTTAATACTAGAAGTTTTGCTGGGACTCTGACACAATGCTAACGCTAATTATAGCATGACTCACTTACACTGCAACAAGGCTGGTTGAGACTGCGGTGCTTTTATAACCTACAGCTACAGAGCTGCTACATAGTACTTTTCTGAAATACGTAGAATTGTTCTCGTTAGCCATTGGCTAAAACCGAATCAAAATAAACATGTTCTGTACTTTTGAGCTGAAGATGGTGCTGGACTGACGTTTGTTGACAGAATTTAGAGTTTTCAAAGAAAACGCATCAAAATGCAAAAATAATAACTACACATGCCTACAACACTATTAGACACTCATTTATACAAAGTTATCAGCTAAAATAAGTTGATTTTGATGTGACTTGCTCTTTAACTTCTGTTAAGGCAGTGAAGTGTTGCAAAGCAATTCCCTGCCAGGACAACAGAGGGCGGAGGGCTTTTATCTGGTATCTTACCACCGTAACACTCATGTATCCGGTGAACTATTTTGTATTTATTAATGTGTTTATATATTTCAGAGACTTTTTAAAAAAGACAAATTTGTCCTTCATTCTTCTCCACCTCTTTATGCGGTCGCCACCTCTGAACCCACATTTCCCATCTTTTCCGTCCACGTTTGCTCCACATTTTGCATTCCTTCACTTAAGAGTCTATAAATGTTAATATTTTTGGACTTTTTCCAGGATACGTTCTTCAGTCTGTTCGGGGTCTGCCACTAAAAATCAGTTTACTTTTTAATGGAGCTACAGCAGTGCTGGTGACGAACATACAGGAAGCGGTGTCCTGACCAATCACAATTTTGCGGTCTCCATCACTTTCAACGAATGTTTAAAATTTCGGGCATGTCTCTGTGAGGACTCCATTGTCCTGCTGGGGGACTTCAATGCTCACGTGGGCAATGACAGCTTGACCTGGAGGGGTGTGATTGGGAGGAACGGCCCACCTAATCTGAACTCGAGCGGTGTTTTGTTATTGGACTTCTGTGCAAGCCGCAGTTTGGCCATAACGAACACCATGTTCGAACATAAGGATGCCCACCGGTACACTTAGTACCAGGGCAGCCTAGGTCACAGGTCGATGATAGATTTTGTAGTCGTATCATCTGACCTGCGGCCGTATGTTTTGGACACCCGAGTGAAGAGAGGGGCGGAGCTGTCAACTGATCACCATCTGGTGGTGAGTTGGATCAGATGGCAAGGGAACATGCCGCGTAGACCTGGCAGACCCAAACGCATAGTGAGGGTCTGCTGGGAACGCCTGGCAGAAGAACCTGTCAAGACGGTCTTCAACTCCCATTTCCGGCAGAGCTTTGACCACGTCCCGAGAGCAGTGGGGGACATTGAGTCCGAGTGGGCCTTGTTCCACTCTGCGATTGTCGAGGCGGCTGTTGCTAGCTGTGGTCGTAAGGTGGCCGGTGCCAGTCGTGGTGGCAACCCCCGTACCCGCTGGTGGACACCAGAGGTTCGGGGAGTCGTCAGGCTGAAGAAGGAGGCCTACAGGGCGTGGCTGGTCTGTGTGTCTCCGGAGGCAGCAGACAGGTACCGGATAGCCAAGCGGGGTGCAGCAGTGGCAGTTGCCGAGGCAAAATCTCGGGCGTGGGAGGAGTTTGGTGAGGCCATGGAGAAAGACTATCGATCGGCTCCAAAGAGGTTCTGGCAAACTGTCCGGCGCCTCAGGAGAGGAAGGCAGCAACTCGCTCACACTGTTTACAGTGGGGATGGGGAGCTGCTGACGTCAACTGAGGCTATAATCGGACGGTGGAAGGAATACTTTGAGGAGCTCCTCAATCCCACCAATGCGCATTCCGAGGAGGAACCAGAGCTGGGAGGCCTGGGGATGGACTGTCCGATCTCGGGGGCAGAAGTTGCTGAGGTAGTCAAACAACTACACAGCGGCGGAGCCCCGGGGGCGGATGAGGTTCGTCCTGGGTATCTCAAGGCTATGGATGTTGTAGGGCTGTCATGGTTGACACGTCTCTACAACATTGCGTGGTCATCGGGGGCAGTTCCTAGGGAGTGGCAGACCGGGGTGGTGGTCCCCATCTTTAAGAAGGGTGACCTGAGGGTGTGTTCCAACTATAGGGGGATCACACTCCTCAGCCTCCCTGGAATGGTCTACTCCAAGGTACTGGAGAGGAGGGACGAATCGATAGTTGAATCTCAGATAGAGGAGGAGCAATGTGGTTTTTGTCCTGGCCGTGGAACTGTGGACCAGCTCTAAACCCTTGCAAGGGTGATGGAGGGGGCATGGGAGTTTGCCCAACCAATCCACATGTGCTTTGTGGATTTGGAGAAGGCTTATGACCGTGTCCCCAGGGGCACCCTGTGGGGGACGCTCCAGGAGTATGGGGTGGGTGGCTTTCTGTTAAGGGCCATTCAGTCCCTTCACCAGAGGAGCGTGAGTTTGGTCCGCATAGCCGGTAGTAAGTCGGACCTGTTCCCAGTGAGGGTTGGACTCCGCCAGGGCTGCCCTTTGTCACCGGTTCTGTTCATCACTTTTATGGACAGAATTTCTAGACGCAGCCGTGGTGTGGAGTGTGTCGAGTTTGGTGGCAGGAGAATCTCGTCTCTGCTTTTTGCGGATGATGTGGTCCTCCTAGCTTCATCCAGCTCTGACCTTCAGCGCTTGCTGGGTAGGTTCGCGGCCGAATGTGAAGCGGCTGGGATGAGGATCAGCACCTCCAAATCTGAGACCATGGTTCTCGACCGGAAAAGGGTGGCTTGCCACCTCCGGGTCGGGGGAGAGGTCCTACCTCAAGTGGAGGAGTTTAAGTATCTCGGGGTCTTGTTCACGAGTGAGGGTAGGAGGGATCGGGAGATCGACAGGCGGATTGGTTCGGCGTCTGCAGTGATGCGGACGCTGAGCCGATCTGTCGTGGGGAAGAGGGAGCTGAGCCAGAAAGCCAGGCTCTCGATTTACCGGTCGATCTACGTCCCAATCCTCACCTATGGTCATGAGCTTTGGGTAATGACCGAAAGAACGAGATCGCGGATACAAGCGGCCGAAATGAGTTTCCTCCGTAGGGTGGCCGGGCTCAGCCTTAGAGATAGGGTGAGGAGCTCGGACATTCGGGAGGGACTCGGAGTAGAACCGCTGCTCCTCCGGATCGAAAGGAGCCAGTTGAGGTGGTTTGGGCATCTGGTCAGGATGCCTCCTGGACGCCTCCCCGGGGAGGTGTTTCGGGCATGTCCTGCCGGCAGAAGGCCCCCGGGTCGACCCAGGACACGTTGGAGAGGTTACATCTCCAATCTGGTCCGGGAACGCCTTGGGGTCCTGCCGGAGGAGCTGGTGGACAAGGCCGGGGAGAGGACGGCCTGGAGCTCCCTAGTTGGGATGCTGCCCCCGCGACCCGGACCCGGATAAGCGGAGGAAGACGACGACGACGACGTCTCTGTGAGCCCGTCGGAGAGCCCTTGCACAGACGCATAATGGCATTGCATGTCTCCGCACCGATGCAGACTGAGAAGTATAAATCAGACTTAAGAGCCTTCATTGCAAACTCAATGGGGTGTGAAAAACCACCATTGAGGCCACTTGCACAATTCTCCATCAAATGTGGCATATACCAAGGAGACACCCTGTCCCCACTGCAGTTCTGCATAGGTCTGAACCCCCTCAGCTAAATAATCAGCAAGACTGGCGATGGATGCCGACTCAGGAATGGAACCACAATTAGCCACATCCTCTACATGGATGACATAAAGCTGTATGCCAAGAATGAGTGAGACATCGACTCAACAATCCACACCACCAGGATCTACAGCACTGATATCGAAACGTCATTTGGACTTGAGAAGTGTGGTCGCATGGAAAGAAAGAAAGAAAAGATAGGACAGCCAAGTGGCTGGCATCGTATACAGAAACATGTGTGCAGAGTATCAATCAATCAATCAAAGCTTTATTTATAAAGCACCTTCGCTACCCTGTCGGGAATCCCAAGGCGCTGAACATTGTACAAGTATGGACTGGAAGCCCCAAGTTCTAAGTGGGTAACACCCCCAAGGTGGTAGAACAAAAGAGGCAAGCTTCTGTGTCACTTTCAGATCCAGACTAACAAAATGTTGATGGCGAACCAACCGGACATTGTGGTGGTGGACAAATAACAGAGGACAGCCGTTGTGGTTTATGTGGCAATACCAACTGATGGCAACATAAGGACAAAGAAACACGAAAAACTAGAGAAGTACAAGGGCCTCAAAAAACATTTGCAAAATCCTGGAGAGAGAAAGCATCAGTGGTGCCCATGGTCATCTGGGCACTTGGGGCTGTAACCATCAATTTGGAGGAGTAGCTAAAGCCGATCCCAGGAAAAACATCAGACATCTCAGTCCAGAAAAGTGCCGTTCTAGGAACAGCTAAGATACTGCGCAGAGGACCCAAGCCTGGAAGAATGATACTACCTGCGGAAGGTAAGATGGGAATTTCTTTGAAAAAAAAATCTGTGTATGTATCTACATCTATATCTATATCTATATCTACTTCTACATCTATATCTATATCTATATCTACATTTATCTGGATCACATCAGACGCAGAAGCACGGCAATGCACCACGAAGCGCCATGGAACAAAGAGCGCCAATATTCTGTGCCCTTGTTAACCTATGGTCTCAATCATATCAGCTACGAAGCATCGAGAAGCTTCGAGAAATGCAACGAAGACTTGTGCTTTGCAGGGATCGTTTTGGTGTGTGCTTTATTTTTTTCAGGAGCAGCGTCAATTCTGTCATGAAGTCAAACCAAAACAGAAGAGGCAGGCCGGTACATTGAACAAAATAAAGGTATTTTTCTAAATAAAACACAGCGATTGATAAATGTGATCATTTTTGTGTATGTAAACAGACTAGAGAGATGAAAATGAACAAAGACACAAACACACATATAATCCTTGGCAGAAACAAAGCATTTCCATCATTTTAAATGCAGTTTTTACAGCAAAAGATAGATTTAATTAATGTGAATACAAACAAATACTGTATGTTTAAAGGTAAATACACAACAGCAGTGTACACTACCGCAAACACTAGGTAGTTTACTTAACCATTTAGAAAGGAGCTGGTCTACAAAACAGCAGCAGGATAAGTGCAATGTCCATTATCAACAAGCAAAGCTAACTGGTTACACACACACACACACACACACACACACACACACACACACACACACACACGCACACACACACACACACACACACACACACACACACACACACACACACACACACACACACACACACACACACACACACGCGCACACACACACACACACACACACACACACACACACACACACACGCACACACACACAGCAAGGGCACGGGGGTGGTGGGGTTGGAAACAGGAGGCATTAGAATAAGCGTTCGTCGTAAATTCTTGCCTGATGCGAACAGAGGAGCAGCGCGAAGTGAGCAAATTTTGTGAGCGATCCCCATTGCGGCGCTTCTCAGCTTATGTGATCCTGGCATAAAAACATTTTCTGAGCTCAGAAGCAGCTGCTTGAGCAATATTATGGTCCTTGCCTCTGGAATGAGCTGCCAGGGGACCTCAGGGCCGCAGAGAATGTTCATGTTTTCAGAAACAGGCTCAAGACCCATCTTTTTAGCTCAGCTTTTAAATGATTACTATCACTTTTTAAACAAATTAATTAATTAATTAGGTTATTTATCTAGACAAAAGCAGAGCAAATAGAGAAAGAATAGAGGATGATTGTGTCTGGATGTGGATGGAGATTACATTTTACATCAGCCTGATCATCATTTAAATACGTAAACCATCACCTGTCTTCTATCCACGCTATCAGCATTATTTTAATTGGTGTGTGTGTGTGTGTGTGTGTGTGTGTGTGTATGTGTGTGTGTGTGTGTGTGTGTTTTCCACTTCAAACACTGGTCTAACCAACCAGACCAGCGTGTCCAGTAACACATTAATGTTACAATTAAACTTGATTAACTCCAGAGCCGTGCGCACTGCACTGTACTGACTGTAAATGAGGGGGAAACTATTTAATCGGATCCTTTACTTTTCAACATGGTTTAATGTAAAGTTTCATTCAGTACAAACTTTAGTTACACCAATCTAACGAGACAGAGCCTAGATTTGTATTCTGAACAGTTTAAACATGTTTGAAACGGAGACGTGCGTGACGCGTCTAAAATTCGCACCTGCTCCGCTATTACGGAAATTAAACTAACAAGATGAATAACATGAAATTATTTTAGGCACAGACAACATCCCCCACACTTTTGAAAAGCTTGCAACGCGCCTGATCGCTCATGTACGTCTTAATTATCTTTCATTAGACGATAATCAATAAAACAATTTATATAAAATGGATCCAGAAGTTGTAGCCCGTCTCTGCCTTCAATTTTTGGTATTTTTCACCCTGTTGATGGTTTTACTGAGCAGGTGCCACTTTTGTCCTATGTTTCTTTTTAAAACATGTTTAGACTGTTCAGAATACAAATCCAGGCTCTGTCACGTTTGATTGTTGTAATTAAACTTTGTAGGTGGGGAAGGTCAGAAAGCAGCTCAGAAGCGCCGATATGATTACGCACAAGCGTGACGCATCAACCCGGTCTCACAGTAAGACCGGGTTGGACCTGTTCAGGTTTACGCAGACAATCTTTACATTTAGAATTAGCTTACAGATGTAAAATTAATGCAGTAAAATATAAAGCTTTTTATTTAAATATCCATTCATTATTTCACAAGCACAGAGAGCCGCATCAGAAGGATGGAAGAGCCGCATGCGGTTCCAGAGCCGCCGACCCCTGTGCTAGCCTACTTTATTGTCCCCAGCAATTTTTAAACCCCACTCAAGTGTATGGTTATTGTCCCCAGCAATTCTGAAAACAAACTGACGCCCTTGTTATCTATTTATTTATTTATTTTCTGTATTCTTTCTTTATACGTGCTATTTTAAAACAGTTTTTTACCATAGATTTATGATCAACAATAATTTAATATCTATACAACTTTATATATTACATTTCTCATTTTAGCTATTATGATTTTATATTTGAACCTTAATTTAACCTTTTTCCAGTGCTTCCTCTGTGGGTGCCCTCTGCCCCAGCGGCGGTGGTCGGCTGTGGCGGCCTGGGTGCTTTCCAGGCGTGCCTGGGTGGAGGTGGGGGTCTCCACCCTCCCTGCCCTGGGCGGCCGGTGTCAGTGCCCCGGCTGCTGCTGTGGATCTGCTGCTGTCGCGGCAGATGGCTTCCCTGATGCGTTTCCTTATCCTTAGCTGGTTTATTTTTTCGGGGGGGGGGGGGGGGGGGGGGGGGGCATGTGTGTGTGTGTGTGTGTGTGTGTGTGTGTGTGTGTGTGTGTGTGTGTGTGTGTGTGTGTGTGTGTGTGTGTGTGTGTGCATGCGTGTGTGCCGGAGGGTGAGTGTTGTGAAGGGGGTTTTTATTGTCAGACTTTTTTTAAAATTCTGGCGATGGGAGGGAATGTGGGTATGTGGGGCCTTTTTCATTTGTTAAGCACATTGAGTTGTATGTATTGCACGATTAAGTGCTATATAAATAAAGTTTGATTGATTGATTGATTGATTGACTTTGAGTCCACTATTTTTCACAGTGCCAGCTTCACTGTGCCGTGTGGACTGTTTGTTAGCCCACAATGGTGCCCTCTATTGGCTGGTAGATGTAAACATAAACCCAGCGACGTGCCCGTCAAAATAAATATTTCTTTATTTATTCATTAAAAAATAGCGTTTAAAGGAAATTCTGTACCATCATTCTGCACACCTCCAAATGCCCTGTGGAGGTTTTATTTTTAAAAACATATAGCTTTTTATTATATTGAGCCTTTAAAGCGGTGTTTACATTTGAATAATTACTGATTTTTTTTACAAGGCAGAACAAATGCATTGATCGTCATAAACGTTACCCCTTTCTAGCGGTAAATCTGCTTCATAATACGAGGAACTGAGAGTAAATGTCAGTTATGTGTCCTCTCAGACTGGAGTGTAGGTGGTCTGGTCCTCACACCTGCCAGGCACACAGCTGCACTGCAGAACCACCACTCACTTAACACCTTAACTTAACAGCATTTCTGTATCACAGTTATTCATCCCCCTTGGGATTACATGGTGTGGAATATGCCGGGGCTCCCCTGAGTGACAAGTTATGAAAACATTCCCTTCAAGAAGATGCCGCATCTTCAGCCAAAGACCTTACATTAGAACACATCCAACCTATCGGTGAACCAACAAAACTTACTTGTACTGTTTCATTTCAGTGCTTTGTAATTCCTGAAATGCTCCTCGCCATTTCACTCCCAGTTTTCCACCTGAGAGCCAGCAAGAGCCTGCAGGATGAGGAGTTTACCACACCGCCAAGAAGATACCACTAACAAAGATGCATGAAAATTTCTCACACACGGATGTACAAAAGACTCTGAGAGTCATCTTACACAAAGCCAGAAACAACAAGATACTATCTGGGATTGTGGTTGTTAGAAGCAAAGGTGTCCATTTCATGTAGTTGACTCAGTCATTGCTAAGTGGGATAAATGATGGAGATATGGATGATGAGTGGAAGGACAGCTGTTTTCTTTCAATTTACCACAGGAATTGTTACCTATCCTGACCTGGCAGCCAGATCTGCTGTCAACAGCTCTTGTGAATGAAAGTGCTCATCTCTTCTATCTGAAGTCTCATTGGCAGCTCCCTCTCTACCCAGACTTCAGTGAATCAGCAGCTGTGAATCAAAGCAAGTTCATCCTGCAGGTTAAAGAAAAGGTGAAGTGAACTAAAAAAAGAATCTGGAGAAAAGCTGCAGTTTTGTTTAATAGAAAAAGTGTTTTTCCAGATGCCTGCACTCCTGTGCTTCGACTCAGTGGAAAGACACGTCACCAATATTGCTGGGATATGTATCTCCCTTCCCCCTGATTGTTTCTATACCCTCTGTTTCCAGTGCTAGTGCTCACAATTTGTCTCTTTAGATCAAACGTCTCGCTGCCCTGTTGATCGGCAAGCCTCCTTAAAAGGTATGATCAGAGAGAAACACACTTAGAGGGCTCAAGCAGCTCTTTCTCTTTATTTACACAAGCGTTTCAAACCACAAGCATGGAAAATTGAACCTGTCAAACGTTCCTCAAATGTTTTTAAGAGTAACTTTATCTTCAAACTGCCATAATGTGTCATAATCACTTCAATCTTCCTCATTCTTTATTGGTTGAAGAAAGAGTTTCTACATCAGGTTATGTTTCACTCTTTAACATGATTACTTGTCCTCTTCAAAGATGTCTGTGCTGGAAATAAGTAATAGAATAGAATAGAGTAGAGTATAATAGACTTTATTGATTCCACAGTGGGGGAATTCACTTGTTAGAGCAGCACAAACACTTAAGACAATAATTTGAAATAAACCAAAAAAAAAAAAAAGTTTCAAGTAATCAGATTGCTCAAACAAATTTAACTCTGCACTTTTGCCAAGAACTTCATTTTGTATTTTCTTCATTGTCCTGCTGCATTCCACTACCTCCGCTCCGCTGCGCTCCGCTCCGACACGAACGCCGGAGCAAAATCGGTCCCGTTGTAGTCAATCAGAGTAATTCCACTACTGCGGCCGTGCTCCGGCAGTGCTCCGGCAGTGCGGCGCCGTGCGCCGCCCTCTGTTCCGGCGTCCGGCAAAAATAGAATCGATCCTATTTTCGCCGGACGCCGGAGCACCTCCGCAGTAAATGGACAGAAATCACAACGGGCCAACAGGAAAAGGAGCAAGCACAATTTCCGTATTTCACAATAAATCGATAAACAAAAGGCGTTTTTTGTTTCATATGCACAGATTTAACAACTTTTAACCACTATCAATGGCGGCTGAAGTTTAAATGCACAAAATTAAGCCATAAATACAGTTTCCACTATCAAAGTAGTCACACTTTGTTGATCCAAACACTGCTGATCTCTCAACACAAATGATGGGCAGATTAAACAGTTCATTTCGATGCTTCTCCCACACAACGGGTGTTTGGATCTAACTTCCGCGTTTATTGCTCGGACTGTATCGCAAGATCTCGAAAGTCCCGCGCATGCCTGTTTGCCCACCTCAGGTCTCCGCACCGGAGCGGAGCCGTTGTAGAGCGGGTACCAGTAAAAATTGAGTTCGGAAGCGAGCGGCTGCGGAGGGCGGGGGCGGACCGGAGCGGAGCGGAGCGGAGGTAGTGGAATTTGGGGGCAAGTGTTACTGATCTTAAGGTAACAAGTTATTGGTAGGCTTTCAGGATTTTCTCGTAATGAAAAAATTTCATGGTTCCATCAAATACAGCAAATCATCCACAACCACATTACCACTGTCTTGTCTGACTGTTGGTATGATGTTCGTTTTTCTAACATGCAGTGTTAGCTTTATTCCAGATGTGTGTTTGAGGCCATGGAAGTCAGCTGGAGGAGAAAGTAGCTTCAAACAGCAGGATTTGGAGTCTTATTTCCTGATATTTGGACATCTCGCCACTGATTGGCTTACAGAAACGCGACTCTACCACTGACTCCGTTTGCTTTGCAACTTTGATGTTTTATCTTCACAAATAACACAAGCCTGGAGGAGTGTGTGGTGGAGTTGCTAATGCTAACGGTTAGCTTATACTAGTCGAGACGTTCTCTGCTGTTTCCTGGACGCTAAACCAACAACAGCCTTCCTTATCGTGAGCCAAAATGGATGAGTCCATGAATGTTAAGTGACAGTGTAACGTTGATCTGTCAGGTTTTTCTAATCCTACAGTTTCACCATCTATTTTCTATCAGAAGCTAATGCAGGAGATAGGTGTAGGAGACCGTTTCATGTTCAGCCTGCATGAAAAACTCAGTGACCGATCATTTTAAAATATAATAAGTGAAAAATCAGTTTCTCATTGAAACTGCTCTTTAAATTGGACTGACGGTGAATACATAAAGAGTAATTTATTTCACATCTCTTATACTTAGCGATTCAATTATCGAGGGTGTCGCTGCACAAATCAACATTTATATATGTAGCAGAAACGGCAGTGTTCCTTTTACCATGTAAAGCAGGAATGTCCTGCACTGGAGGGCTGTTAACCTGAATTTCAGGGTTGATCTATGTGGAAAACAGTATTCTGACCTTTTTTTTTTCCTGCTTAGATTTGGACATGTGACCCGTTGAGTCAACATGAAGTCAGAGAGGGCGTTATGTGAACAGTACCTGCATTCACTCTTGCTGTCTGCCTTAAGCCGTTTAAAGAACTTTCTTCAACATGTGGTAACATGTTTGTGCAATATCAAATTCATTTTGAGGAGTTTTGATTTCAAACTTATTTAGATGCATGAGATTCAAGTGCTGTTGTTTTTAAAGTCCACCACGACCGTTTCTGATTTGTTTTCCATTTTTCAGTTCCCGTCGACGTAGGTAACACTCTTAACAGCTTGTGCATGCTCAGTTTATTGGTAAACCATTTGTGGGGCTTGCTGTAAAAGGATTGAGAGACTTTGCTGCAGTAGCCTCTCATTAGGTGGGATTTTCCATTTTAATAATCACAACATTCAGGCCAACTTTTGCCTATTAAAATGGTTTTCTGTTTTGATTAGTTCTGGCTGACAGGAAACTAAAACAAGCCCTTTGCTGTTTTGGTTTGGGGCAGACCAAAGTGACTAGACATAGATCTACAGCATTTTCTGCAAAATTATACCTAATATGTTGATTTGAAAAAATCTATTTTACAAATAAAATACATTTATTTTCTCTATTAGACTTGAAACAACAGAGAGCTCTTTCTCTCTACTCCATGTGACAGGTTTTCGTGATTGTTTCATGACCTTTTAATGAGATTCAGAACATCAGCAACCTAACAAAATCAGTGGAAAAGAAAGGCAGATGGGCTAAATGGTAATTAAACCTTATTGGAATGACTGCTGTGGAGACTGGACTACTCATTTAAAGGTCTCAGACATGCTGCAATGCAGATAATGAGGGAGTGGAGGACAACCAGACGGTGTGGCGTACGCAGAAGAAGCCTCAGTGTGTCGGTCCTGCGTCAAGCCTGGAGCACTGCAATACTCATTGGGACTGACTAGATGCTTGAACATTTATTGTCAGTAATTATCCTTCAAATAGATACGGGGACAAAATATAGTACTTTCTCAAACTAGCTGTTAGCTTGTCAATTGTACAAAGAGCTCTCAACAATAGGTAAAACTTTACTTTTTTGCAACTTTCCTGCAAAATACAACTTGAAAAGATAACTTTAATCGTTACATAGACACTTTAATACCAAAACTAAAATGCATTGGGAGTTTTATTACATATAGGTTAGCTGTGGTTCTTCAGAAAAAAGGCACTTGATGACCAGAATGGAAAAACCTAAACATGTCCAATATAAACCAACATGCTGTTTCCCATTAAGGAGAATCCCCCTACTTTGAGTCTGGTTTTTATGTTTCTTAGTTTACAAGACCCTTGTGAATGCACTTCAGCGACGTTATTATGGAGTAAACCTGCTAAAAAATGCATGTATGTTCCTTTATATGTCTGTTAGTGAGTAAAAATTGGCCAGTTTGCTAGCCAGGCATTGAGTAAGGCCCTGGGGCACTCTGGGTAATTGCTGGCGAGTCATGAAAGCCAAATGGAATTTTTATCCTCCTCCTGGGGTCAGGAGGCATTACAAGAGCACTCTTCAAAAAACCCTCCACAGGATTTGCAAGAACAAACTTTATAGTAGTTGTCTGTAACTAAAGAATGGCTGATTTTCCATATAATGGTAAAACACTTTACCCTGTAGGGTGGAAGTAAATGACACATAGTTGATTTAATGGATCAGCTGTACAGAACATAAATCACTACTGTGTTCCTGGGAGTTCTACTTATAGAATAAAAGGCTTTACTTTCTAAAGCAGGGGCAAATCACAGAGAAACATGTCTGCTATAAACAGCTTTGTTTGACCATTCTGCCCGTGCTCTACGTAAACCTCACATATCAGTTCACTGAGGATGATATTTAAACATAACTCTGCTCAGGCTGTGGCCCAGCCTTGGGCGCCTGACCTCTGACTCCTTGGAGTTGACAGCATGGTGAACCATAGACTCTACGGACAGGCCAGGAACCAGTCAGATTCTTCAAGGGCCATGAAGAGGCATTGGCTTCTGTGTCGAGAATATAAATGGCACTAATACCCCTGAGTTCTTTCTGTTAACGCCTCTAAGATACAGTAAGACACAACTAAATGTGTCATTCAGCTTGTTTCAGAACTAAGAAATGCCTTTAAACCAATTAAAAACTTGTTTTTCATTCTTATTTACTCGATTTACACGTATAAACCAGAGTTTTGACGTGATGTTTTTCAATATGTTGCTGTGTTACAAGGTATCCACCCTTATGACTGTGGGTTGTGCTTCTTGATCTTCTGTCTCCTCACTATCTGCTTATGGTATGAGTCACTGTTTCTTCTGCAAACAACCAACTGATATTAAACAAATAGGGGTTTTGTTTTCCTCACAAAAAGAGTGATAGGATCTGTTTTCTTTCTGCATAGGGGCGCTGTGATGCACAGCAACACCCAGTTAGATGGATTTCATGTGAAGGATTTCCGGGATCCTGGTGGGGAAGCAGGGTTAATTCTGAAAACAGCAAACAATGTCCAAACATTTCAGATATAATTCCTATGCCCCAGAATCACCCGGATGTGTACATGCAGTGCAAAGACCCTGGATGAGCAGCAGCTTGTAGAGCACAGACTCGTCCACTAATCCACCAATCACACCATCCGTGAGAGGAGAACAGAACAGACAGTGTTGTTTGAAAAGCAGCTCAGCTCAGGGCTGACTGTGTGGTGCTTGAACCTCAGCACCTCGTCATCACAGCACATCTCTCTGGGATGAGGTCATCCGTGTGAACCAGGGAGCATAGGGGTAACCGGCTTACTATCAGACAGACAGACGCACATTCCTCTGACATAAAGATATACACTGGTAGAAACGTTACCCTGTTATCGCACCAGCAGTCAAACAAACGTTTATAACCTATATTAATTTACTTACATCACATTTGTGAAATGTAACTTCATTTGTGGTGTGAACTTTGATTCAGTTAAGATTCAAAAACTAAAAGAACTGCATTCCATTTCTATTGTGAGTTTCAGGCCTGTTTACAAGGTAGGATTTTAAAATTTGGGATGATTCCCAAAACGTAAGAGACCTCACATGTGGTGATAAAACAATCATGCATGTACCTGTTTTGGTTAAATTGTGCGTCTGACAACACGGCAAGGACTGCACACCACATTGTCACGGTCCCACCTGCTCAGCCTCCTCATATCCACAATCCCTTAGAACTCCAATACCCAACATTTCCCTTTCCCAGATCATCCTGTCCTTGTCACGTCCGGAGTCAATTTAGCCATGTCCGCCAAAGCCATCAGTATTCAGTTATCGCTCAGTGGTGACTCACGTTCGGATATTCATGCCCGCCTACCTGAGCAACCTGAACAATCCATCCATCCATGCATCCATCCATCCATCCATCCATCCATCCATCCATTTTTGGCCACTTATCCAAGGTAGGGTCACGGGGGCAGTAGCCTAAACAGGGAGGCATAGAAGAATTCCCTAACTAGTAAGTCAGTCTTTCTTATTCTGGGGTATCATTGTGGTCTCGTCTTCCCTTGAGAGCCACCTAGATACTCCTAGATTAACTGCGTGTTTGTCTATCTCGACCCTAGCACTTCTACATTTGGGTCTCCCTTATTGCCACAGCTCAACTCCCATCCAGCCAGTCGGTCAAGCCTCATAGTCTGACACACATGGTAGAAATAGACTTTTTTCCATTAGGCGTGTTTCCATTGTCAGAACTTCAGGGTAAATTCTGGGATGGGGTAATCGACCAAGAGATACGATGGCCTGGTCCTCTCAGCTGTCTCCATACATATTCAACCCTTTCAGGATTTTGCACAGACGCCAGCATGTCACGACTGCTTCGGCAGTGAGTGATGTCACAGTAACATTAATGATATTAAAAGTGTTATTCTGTCTGCATAACTGAACCCATTCGGAGGACCAGGAGTGCAGCTGCGTGATGTAAAATGTGGTGTTCAATCACCAGAAGAAGCTTTGTTTTTACGGCACTCAGACAAAAAATTCTCATGGATTATGTCATTGTGGGGGACTTCTGCTCTGTTGTTAGGTGTTAGGAGTTTAGTAATGACGGTTTTAAAGCAGTGAGATTGGTGCTCACTTTATTTTGCGTTTATTTTGCTTCACAAGCAACTCTTCCAATGCCGGTTGTTTTGGACGATGTCTGCTGATGTCATTTCCTACTGAGTCAACCAAAAGTTCCACTCAGCGACTCTACCAGGCCAGCAGCTACCCCTGTTCAAGTACTCCGAAAGTTAATGAAAATTGCCCGTTCGGTCGGTCCAGTGAAGTGGAGACACATGCATGACAGCATGTTCTGGTATATTTGCCTTAAAGTTCTAACAACAGAAACACGCCTAATGTCTCCCGTGGCAAACTGTTTCATGTTGACAGGTCTGACAGTGCAGATCTTACCTAGAGAACTAGAGAACCTGATCCTTCATCCTGACTTGGTATACCAGGGCCTCACCCTGGAGCCAGGTACAAGCACTTGGTGTTTAGGACTTGTAATGAATTAGATTATGTGTTATTTAATAAGCCATAAGGCGTGGGATTCCATAGGAAATATGAAATCCACCTTATGGATCTGTGAGATAATTTAAACCAGAAGATTGGAACTTTTTATTGCAGGGATTAGATAACCGTTATGTATTCACTCAGAGACAACAGAAGAGAGAGAGTCAAGTTTAAAAGTTAAGACTTTTATTACTAACAAATTAGACTAAACTGACTTTAAAACTAAATGTATGGTGTAACTAGAGTGGATGAGACGGTGAATGGATGATGTGTGATGTTGATCAGAACCGGCAAATCCGAAGAAGCGATAAGTTCTGATGGGAACTGAAGGTGATGTCTTCGCATTAAACTTTGGTTAGGAGGTTCATAAACACATGAGACACCATTTGCCAGTCTACCTACCCTTCGTGGAAGTCCCCTTTAGATCAGGAATGTTGAGGTCTGTGTTTGACCTTCTCTGGAACCGAGCCGGTAGGAAAAGCAGCGGTGCTGACCAGTCCCGTCTGTGAGTTACTTCCTGGGTCATGGCAATTTTGTTGGCGTCTGGTGAGACCCAAGCCTGGGTCTTGATGGTTCAGCTTTTATTCTGAAAGGAACTGTTGCCGCAGTCGGAATAAAACAAATTTTTTCAGCTTGTCGTTGGTTCTTTTTGGTTGAAGAGTAGATCAGGATTGGACACTCCGTCACTTTCTCTGGAACGCTTTGAACTGGCGTCAGAGATGACGTGGCATAGTTTTATACTTCGGATGTTATGGTTTATTGTCGAATGAAAAATTACCAAACACCATCAAAACCACGCCTCTGTCAGATCTGTAAAATTCTGATTGGATCAGTGAAAGTAATGTGTTATGTCTTTTAACGCTACGTGGAATGAGTCATGTTGGAACATTTAAAGTCATATTAATTATTGTATTCCATAGAATCATAAAAAAGTAATTAATATTTTGATTTCACAGATCGGTCACATCTTATTAATTGACTAACACTTTGATGGATTAGCTTTATTAAAATAGACTTCTTTGATTAATTAAAAGAAAAGAGTTCATTCTTCATTCTTCTGTTGAGCTGAAAATAAGCAGGTTAGAAGGAAAGCACGAGACCTTGAGACTTATCTCATGCAGACTAATATTGTGCAGATGAGGGGAAAAAAACAGTAATTCTGTTCCGTTACAGCTTTTAACTAAAGGATCTGGCTGGGCTCATGCTACTCTCCTATGGACCCATTATCTGCACAAGACGCTGTACGGTACCTTGTGGGTTTGGTGACAGATGAAGACAGAGGTTGTGACGGTCCAATTCTTGGTTGCTGTGACTGGTGTAATGGCCCTGGAAATGTGATATTTACCTGAGTTATGTTTCCCCTTTTAATATTTTCCAAGGGATCTTTTGGGAACAACTATAACTTGTTACACGTGACCCTGTGTGACAACTGTAAAAACCTGATATTTTTGTATCATACTGGGACATGGTGACAGTCTAACACTGCTTGTTATCAACAAATCCCAGTTAGAAGATCGATCTTCACCAAAAGAGTGATGTAGACTTTTATAAGTAAGTCCACCACCTTGATTCAAAGACTACAGCAGAATGACGATTGTTAGCACCGAGTGTTCAGACAGGGTGGTGATTTGCTGAGGACCGAAGGTGTTCAGTCGAATCTGATTCCAGTAACAGAGAAGTGAGATGACACAACACGTTCATATCAAGAAACTGCTGAACTACTGACCAAACCCAGCATGTCGCCCACTTCCTGCTAGCTGCTAGGTCTCATCATAGGGTCATTAGCTTCAACACGGTATGCCAAGGTTTTACTACTCTTGAGAAAACCACCAAGTGTGCATGTTTACGGAGCATTAAAAACTCCAAAGCAATTCCCCCGAAAGCCCATGTCGCTTGATTAGAATTAAGATTATCTAAGTTAATAAATGAATGTGTTCCAGTGGAAATCTGGCCCATCTTTCATTCAGGCTACACTTTATTCAGGAATGTCAGCTCACTTTCATACCTCCTGTATCTGACTGTAATTATAGGCCCGGACATTTCCTGTTTCAGTCTCCGCTGCTAAAACTGGGATAGGGCCTCTCCGCAGTTGAAAATTCCATGTCCCACATCCATATCCAGCAGTACACTTCCACTAATGGTTGAGATAAGTGTGGTGCAGATTTCCCTGATAAATGAGGGTTTAGAAAATCTGTTTATTAAAGCTTCACCTACACTTTTGAAGGCTTCCCTAGTGTGCTAGAAATAATAAAGTCTAGTAAATGTAAAGCTTCGTGTGTTCAGAGTTGTTCTGCAAAACTGAAAGCCTGTGGGTATCAAATGAACAACCACAAACCAGGTGTGTGTAAAGATAAATGCTAGCACTTTTTTCTGATTCTTTCTTTTCCTTTCCTTTTTTTTCTGGAATGCCAGGACTTGAGAAAACAGTTTTTGTGCACCAACTAAAGGTGGGGGAATGAAAACAACTTGGAATGAATGCAGGGCCTCAGAGCGCCATGTCCGGCATGTGCTGACGAGAGCCAGAGACCAGACCTAATCCACACTCCTGAACACAAGAGTCTGCATACACAAGCAAAAGTGCCTGCACAAGCACTAACCGCCCCAGATAGCTGCTGGTGCTGCAAAAATTAAATCAATCAATAATATATATATATATATATATATATATATATATATATATATATATATATATAAACCATATATATGGTATATATACCCTATCATACCAATTTATTTACATAACACATTTAAAAACAGCATGAGAGCTGACCAAAGCGCCTCCCAACATGAAGACAGAAATATAAAGTGCAAATAAAACAGACAGATAGAACAGATAAAATAAAAGCCAATAAAATCAGATTAAAACAGCAAAAAAGGACATTTAAAAATCACAAATTGGCTTCATCTGAATCAGATTTTCAAGTTAAATACTACTACTACTAATAACAACAACAACAATAATAATAATAATAATAATAATAATAATAATAATAATAGATGTTTAGCTGTGACAGGGTGAGACATTTAGGAATAAAGATCTGTTAAATCCTGCTCATTTTCCTAATGTGGTGGTTTGCTCTCCTAAGCTCAGTAACAGCTTTCTTGTCCTCAGAAATTGTTGTTGCTGTACATTATTTCTATCATACAAAATAAGACAAATCAGATAAAAGCAACTCCTGACAAGTTATAACAACTGACCAGACTACATCACGTGACAACAGAAGACAAGTTCTGTACAAAAGTGAAAATACATTAGAAGAGCATAACATTACAGCAACGCAGTGGAGTGTGCGTACAAATACATAGACACGCACAGAAATACATAGACACGCACAGAAATACATAGACACACATTACAGCAACGCAGTGCAGTGTGCGTACAAATACATAGACACGCACAGAAATACATAGACACGCACAGAAATACATAGACACACATTACAGCAACGCAGTGCAGTGTGCGTACAAATACATAGACACGCACAGAAATACATAGACACATTTTTGGCACATTCGGAACCTCATATATTTCTCATCCATTCCGTTTCTGATCCAACATCTGGTTCAAAACTGTTGTTTGCATCAAACTAACAATATAAATTATCTGAAAATTCCACTGTAATAAAAACCCATTGTTTGTTAAAATAATAAAAAATAATTAAACATTGTTCTGGTTTGAAAATCCTCCTCTGTGAAGCCCTGTGGTGATTGGGAGGAGCTGCTGTCCCAGATGAGACATCATTGCTCATAGTGAGACTCTATGGAAATAGAATTTAGTTCTGAATCAGAGCAGTCAGGATGCAACTTGGTTAATGAATCTCCTGACTTGTGTCTCAGCAGGCTTCTTAGTCCATCCTGTTGGATTTGCAGGCATGTTAGTAAAGCCACTCAGTCCTAAAGAATGCTCTACTTGTGTCCTCTACCATGGCAACACATACTCTGCTTTTTGCCACAAGATCAGCCTGATTCAGCCGAAGTGTTGCTCAAACTGTTTCAAACATGTTGATCAAAAACTACTAACAATACATGAATGGTGGGATTTAGAGTTATGCACATTGACATTTTGCACCTCTACTTCACCTCACCCAGCAGCTCTCCCCACCTTCAACCAATCAGGTGAGCCTTCTCATTAAAAGTTAAGCGAAACTTAACAGTAGGAACATCTGTGGATGGTTTATTGGTTTTGGGAAGCGTTCCACAACGGTAATGTTCACATGATGACACACTGGGAACTGCTACATCCTAAGATGAAGTCATGAAATCACTCCCTTTTCCTTTTCCTCTCCCTGCTTATTCTTCCCTCACAAAGCCAGACGGGACCACATCTCCTCTTTCTGATCAAATGCCCGAACTCAAAGTAAATTGACATGTCGAATGTAACAATCTCACTTGCTCACTCGTTTAACAAGCCCAGTTGGGTTTTGTGGGCATTTTTAATCCGTTTCTTTACTTGCTAATAGCAGTTTGACTGTCTGGGGAAAAGCTTTGGTGCTACGGTGCATGACTAGCCAAGACCATGCAGCACCACAAGCCATAAAGCATGGCCTTTATTCATCAGGAAAAGCTGTCCTGTGGTATGAGTGGGAGATCCAGTCAGACTGTGTCCTCCTCTCTCCATTTCCACATGTGCATTCTTTTTGCACAGATGAAAAACTATTTGGAATGCAGCTTGGAGAGTTTGGGGGTGTACGATTCAAATGTGGGCGATCAGGCATCCCAAGCGTTCTCCTTTTTTCAGTGTTCAGATGAAATACTTAAAGAAACTCCTCTATCTGATTTAAACATACTGCATTCATCTATGTTTAGAGCCTTAACTGCCAGCAACAGCCTTTGAAAAGTAAGATCATTAAAAAACAACGTCCCTCACGTAGACACACTGGGAACTCCTCACTTCTCGGTTCTGTTGTGACCTAAATAGAAGGCCACACCTTCCAAAACAGAAACATGAGCTTCAGCAAGTGCTTAAAAAGAAAAATCCTCAAAGTGAAACCATATGACTTAATTCTGCATCATCGCCTTGGAGGGGGTAAACATGTTAGGTGGACACACACAGAATTAGTCAACATACGGTCGAGTGAATGTGTGTTATGATGTTTATATAAGGCCACACAAAGCATAGTTTGTCCTTTATTATGTATAATCCACTATCAAATTTAACCATGAAGAGATTCAGATAGCAAACACAACCACAGGCTTATTGTCTGGTATCCAGTCCAATTTTATTTCTAAAACACATTTTAAAGCAGCACGGCAGCCGGCCAAAGTTCTGTATAGGAAAACATAAAAACACAATGCAATTAAAACAGTAGAATACATTTCAGGAAAAAGCACAGCAAAAACAAAAAATTAAAGAGTCAGCGACCAAAAGCTCGAAGGGAGTCATGGGATTTCAGTTTTGAACAGGCTATGAAGATGCCTGCGTCACGCTCCTTCCACCCGATGGATCGTGAGTATAGCCAGTGTAGGTCAGCTGGGAGGCGTGGTGTCACTGCGTCTGTCTGTGTTGGTTAAGAAGTGGGCAGCAGCGTTCCGCACTTTCTGGAGTTGGTCAAGGGAGGGTTTGTTAGCCCCAAACAGGACTGAATTTGCACAATCAAGTCTAGAAGGAAGACATGGATGAGAGTCTTCAGGTGAGATCTTTAGACATGTTAACCAAAGTTGAAGAAGCTTGACTTAACCGTGGTGTTTTTGTGTGGAAGGTAAAGAAAGACTCCGATCAAACAGTTAAGAAGCAAAGCCAGCATCTGGGTTCAGCTGTTGCTGGGGTGCAGCAGCAGCTCAGGAGGTGGAGCGGGTGGTTTTGCAATCAGGGGTTTGTAGGGTTGATCCCTGCTCCCAGCAGAAAATGCTGCTGTTGTATCCTTGGGCAAGGCACTTCACCCACATTGCCTGCTGGTGGTGGTTGGAGGTATTGGTGGTGCCAGCGAATGGCAACCTCACCTCTGAATACAAACAAATACAAATCAGGAGACAGGCAAAAAACAAATTTACACCAACAAAACTAATCATAAAAATAGAAATGGTCATGGGAAAAGTGCATTAAAAAGATACAGATTGGAAAAAGGACTAAAACAAAATCTAAATCTTAAAGCTCCTCAGACTAAAACCCACCTGGAAAGAAGGGAGTTTTGCATCAGTGTTTTAAGCCAAATGCATCTCCATTATTGCTCGCACGCATCAGTGCATTTGGAAACTTTGAATATGTAGTTGTTTTTTTTTGTCACAGTCTCCATTTCCCATGACTACTGCCATAACTCATTGCTGACATTTCATCTGTCAGTATTATGCATAGACATGTAAAATTGCCTTGCTGCAGAAGCTGCACACTCTCCAAAAGTGAGTTGTCTCTTCTTCATACTTAAATTAAAAGCTATCTTTGTTTGCAGCTTGCTGCATTTGATCTGTACTGCAGTCCTATTTGTTGTTTGGGGGGGATGTTTCTGTGATTGAAAAGAAAATTAAAGAGAAACCATAGAAAGAAAGCCTGCTGTTCAAGAAGGTGTTCTGTTATGTAGACTGTGTTCATGTAGCACCTTCTAGAGTCCTAGAACCCCCCAAAGCGATTTATAGCACAACCAGTCATTCACACAATGGTGGTGATGAGCTACAATGTAGCCACAGCTGTGTTCTGGCACCACCGGTCCTTCCAACCACCAGTAGTGGACAGGACGTCTTACCCAAGGACACAACAACGGTGAGAGACTGAGCAGGGATCGGACATGCAACCTTCCGATTACGAGGAGGACTCTTAACTCCTCTACCATCGTTGCCCTCAGTTATGAAGCAGTTACTATTTTACTCAGCATTTTTAAACTAAGCTCATATATTAGAGATCAGGTTTCTGATCAAGGCATTTCTTTTATTTTATTGGGATGGAAATGCTCGTCACCTGTTCTCTATAGGTGTTCCACTGCCATACCATCAATGTTGTTGAGGTC
The DNA here is from genome assembly GCF_043380555.1 of Nothobranchius furzeri. Taxonomy (NCBI): domain Eukaryota; kingdom Metazoa; phylum Chordata; class Actinopteri; order Cyprinodontiformes; family Nothobranchiidae; genus Nothobranchius; species Nothobranchius furzeri. Next base: position 60,527,720 of record NC_091744.1, on the reverse strand, counting down.
AACATCACTGATTAAACTTTTTTATGATTATTTCTGATTATAATCGGTCACTCTGAGTTTTTCATGCAGAATGAAGATGAAAATACTCTCCTACAGCTATCTCCTGCATTAGCTTCTTATGGAAAATCGACAGTGAAACTCTATGATTAGAAAAGCCTGACAGATCTACATCACACTGGCACTTAACATTCATGAACTCACCCATCTTGACTCGTGACAGATAAGGCTGTTTTTGGTTTAGTGTCCAGGAAACAGCAGACAACATCTCGGCTAGTAGAAGCTAACTATTAGCATTAGCAACTTCACCACACAGCGGAACTCCTCCAGGCTTGTGTTGTTTGTGAAGATAAAACAACATTTCAAAGCAAACAGAATCATGGCAGAGTTCCATTGCTGCTATCCAATCAGAGGCAAGATGTCCAAAATATCATGAAACAATAATAACATTATAAAGCAGAGCCTGGTCGTTTATCACAATAAAATGGAAAATGAAGCATCACATTCCTGTTTTCTCTACAGTGTTATAATTAAAGTGCTGTGTCACATCTAAAGAAAATAAATCCATACAAAAATGTATCTGTGTCCTATATGTTTCCACACATGCATTTAAATGCTAACTTAAGCCTAGTTTATGCTTCTCTGTCTGCGTTGGTGCGGAGACACGCAACGCCGTTATCTGTCCTTGTGAGGGCTCTCCAGCATGCTCACAAGGACGGACGGAGTCGAGCTCTCTTTTCTAAATATCCGTCAAAGGAGACGGAGAACGCCGGCTTGTGATTGGTCAGGACAGCGCTGGAGCAGTACAGAAAAATGGTTTCATTGGATGGAGGAGCATAAGGGAGGAGTTGAGAAGTTTCTGATCTGAACCTGAATTAAATCCATTGCAAAATTTGTATTTAGTTTTTTTTTTTTTTTTTTTTTGGTTCCTTCATCGCTTTTTCCCAAGGTCCTTTAAGTTGTCTTCTGCAGCCTGCAGACATTTACATTGAGAAATTGTTTGGTTTTTGGAGCATTGACCTGTCCAAGATGAATGATCTGCCCTTCTGGATTAGATCAACAAATGACCATTTTCAGCGCAGATCTGTTGAAGTTCCTTTGTTTGCTTAAATTCTGGCAACTTGAGACAGTAATGTGTTGACTTTAAAGTGTTGCAACACCAAATAAAATGTAGACATCCAAGGACTCAGAGTGTGTGAGCATTGAACCTTTTGAACGCATCGTCTACTAAGTTTATAGGCTGGTGGTTATTGTGTTTTCAGTCTGTTACACATTATATTTCCATTTGCAGAAACATCATGATCCAAGAAAAACTTTAAATTGTGTTTAAACTGCACACCAAGCAGAATGAATTTGTGTTGTAGCAGAACTGTTTCAACATTTTTAAAAAGGTGATCATTTCATCTGAATCCATGAGAACCTGTGTGCTCCAAGTTTAATCTGAAAGTGAAAATGTGACCGCAGGATGCCAAAGTATCGCTAAAGAAAGACAAAATACAGATCAGATCTACTTAAATGGAAAAAATGTCAGATTGTGGAGGGCTGAAAGCCAAATCTCTCCACGTTTTCCTATTCTGACAGAGATGTCAGTGGGAGGATGGATGGGCTCAGGGCCTCCACATGTCCAAAGCAGAAGTTACTGTAGAGTACATCCTCAGCTGATCCACACCCTCATCCCTGCTCACACACAGAGAGGGTTGTTTGACTGAATCCCTATCTCCACCACTCGGTTCCTCCCACTGTGACTCAAAGCAAAGAGGGTTTGGATCATGCTGATTGGTTTCTGCTGTGGTTTGTGTTAAGGATGTGAACCCTCAGAGTGGTAAAGCAGCATAAAACTATACAGACTGTCAGAGCTGGTTATGTTTCAGCTCCTGCTTTATGGCTCGGTACACGTTGTATACCAAAGAGCAGCCATGCATATCTGAAAAGGATTAGTGGAAGAAAGACATTTTACTTCTAATTTCTAAATGTCGCCCACGGCCTCTGTTTTTTTTTTTTAATTTATTTATTTATTTTTTTTTTTGCTGATTTAGGCGATTCTCCTGTGCCGCTGATCCTGTTTAACACTTCATTTGCAAGTTTAGAGCACGGTCATTACAGGCAAACAAAATCATCTGCAGGGTATTTCTCCTGCTGATTACTTTGATCTCTATTGACTTCTGTTCTCCCCCGCTGATAATAATAATAATATCAATAATAATATCACTGCCAGCTTCTGTTCTGGTGGAAGGAGTAAGGCATCTGTGCAGACGAAAAGAAAACAAACAACAAGAAGAAAAGTTTGTAGAGTGATTCACGTCTCTTCAGCTGTCCATCATGACACAATTTGAGTCGACTCACCACCTCAGTCACAGTGACATCTGTCTGGCTTAGCACACTGTTATCATCAAAATGACAGGCTGCAGGGAGTCTTGCCGTTCTCTGACTCCTTTGTGTACCTCCGGCAGAAGACGAGGTGTCATGCAGGGTGGAGGTTCTCATATTTTTAAATGAATTCTGTCATTATTATCATTGCTAAGTGTGATTTTTTTGTTGTTAAAAACTAAACAAATAAGAAACAGTGTAGAGAATTCCTGTAGCTGTGTAACTGGTGCTTAAAAGTTAAATCAAACTTTAGAACTTTTGCACCTAAAGCCAGTTTATGCCACCAGGTATCTGCCTTATCTTGGTACCCCGCTCTGGTTGCACCCCACATTTTCCATTCATGCTCTCACCCCCTGTCGACAATCTACAGTCTACTACATACATCCATTTTCATCTGCTTATCCGGAGTCAGGTTGTGGGGGCAGTAACCTAAGATGAGAGGCCCAGACTTCCCTCTCCACAGCCACTTGGGACAGCTCCTCCGGGGGAATCCCAAGGCGTTACCTGGCCAGGTGAGAGACATAGTCCCTCCACCGTGTCCTGGGTCTACCTTTAGGTCTCCTCCTGGTTGGACGTGCCCGGAAAACCTCACCAGGGAGACATCCAGGAGGCATCCTGACCAGATGCCCGAGCCACCTCAACTGGCTCCTCTCGATGTGGAGGAGCAGCGGGTCTACTCCGAGCCCCTCCCGAATGACCGAGCGTCTCACCCTATCTCTAAGGGAGAGCCCAGCCACTCTTCGGAGAAAACTCATTTTGGCCGCTTGTATCTGCGATCTCGTTCTTTCGGTCACTACCCAAAGCTCATGACCATAGATGAGGGTAGGAACGTAGATCAACCTGTAAATTGAGAGCTTCGCTTTCTGACTCAGCTCTCTCTTCACCACAGCACACCGGTACAACGCCCGCATCAGTGCAGATGCAGCACCAATCCACCTATCAATCTCATGCTCCAGTTTTCCCTCACTCGTGAACAAGACCCCGAGTTACTTAAACTCCTCCACTTGGGGCAGGACCTCATCCCAGACCCGGAGAAGGCATTCTACCCTTTTCCGAATTAAGACCATGGTCTCAGATTTAGAGGAGCTTATTCTCATCCCAGCTGCTTCATGCTTGGCTGCGAACCGCTCCAGCGAAAGCTGAAGATCACGTTCTGATGAAGCCAACAGGACCACATCATCTGCAAAAAGCAGAGACCTGATCCTCAGGCCACCAAACAGATGCCCTCCACACCTTGGCTGCGCCTAGAAATCCTGTCTATAAAAGTTATGAACAGAAATGGTGACAAAGGTCAGCCTTGGCGGAGTCCAACTTTCACTGGGAATGAGCCCGACTTACTGCTGGCAATGCGGACCAAGCTCTGACACCGGTCATACAGGGATCTAACAGCCCGTATCAGAGGGCCTAGTACCCCATACTCCCAGAGTACGCCCCACAGGGCCCCTCGAGGGACACGGTCAAACGCCTTCTCCAAATCCACAAAACTCATGTAGACTGGTTGGGCAAATTCCTATGCACCCTCCAAGATCCCCCTAAGGGCATAGAGCTGGTCCATTGTTCCACGGCCAGGACGAAAACCACGTTGGTCCTCCTGAATCTGAGGTTCAACAATGCGACGGACCCTCCTGTCCAGAACCCCTTAATAGACCTTACCAGGAAGGCTCAGGAGTGTGATCCCCATGTAGTTGGAACACACCCTGCGGCCCCCTTTTTAAATAAGGGGACCACCACCCCGGTCTGCCAGTCCAGTGGGACTGCCCGCGATGTCCACGTGATATTGTCAGCCACCACAGTCCCACAACATCCAGAGCCTTAAAGAACTCCGGGCGGATCTCATCCACCCCTGGAGCCTTGCCACAGAGGAGCTTTTTAACCACCTCAGTGACCTCAGCACCAGAGATTTGAGAGGCCAACCCAAAGTCCCCAGACTCTGCTTCCTCGCTGGAAGATGTGTCGGTGGGATTGAGGAGGTCTTCGAAGTATTCTGCCCACCGATCCATAACGTCCTGTGTAGAGGTCAGCAGCACACCATTCCCACTATAGATAGTGTTGGTAGTGCACTGCTTCCCCCCCCCCCCCCCCACCCCCACCCCCCCACCCCCCGAGGCTTCAGATGGTGGACCAGAATCTCCCCGAAGCCATACGGAAGTCTTGCTCCATGGTCTCACCGAACTCTTCCCATCTTTGGTGTGTTCTTGATGTGTTTAGTTTCAAATTCCATCTTTCAGTTCTTTTTAAAACACAGAAAAGGTTTAATTACCTGCAACGTTTCGTTTGCAGCTCCAAACATCATCAGGCTGACGCCGACAGTGGTGTCACTTCCATTGTTTATCCGCGGAACTCTTCCAATGCCCAGGTTTTTGCCTCAGTGACCACCCGAGCCCCGTTCCGCTTGGACTGCCGGTACCCGTCAGCTGCCTCTGGAGTCCCACTGGCCAAAAAGGCCTGATTTGACTCTTTCTTCAGCTTGACAGCATCCCTAACTGCGGGTCCACCAGTGGGTTCGGGGGTTGCCACCATGACAGGCACCGACGATCCTGCGACCACAGCTCCAGTCGGTCGCCTCAACAATTTAGGCACGGAACAGGGTCCATTCAGACTCAATGACCCCCGCCTCCCCCGGAACATTTTGGAAATTCTGTCGGAGGTGGGAATTGAAGCTTCTTCTGACAGGAGATTCTGCCAGACGTTCCCAGCAGACCCTCGCGATACGTTTGGGCCTGCCTGGTCTGACCGGCATCCTCCCCCACCATCTGAGCCAACTCACCACCAGGTAGTGGTCAGTTGACAGCTCTGCCCCTCTCTTCACCCAAGTGTCCAAGACATGCGGCCGCAGGTCAGATGAAACAACAACAAAGTCGATCATCGAGCTGTGGCCTAAGGTATCCTGGTGCCAAGAGCACATATGGACACCTTTATGTCTGAACATGGTGTTCATTATGGACAATCCATGACTGGCACAGAAGTCCAATAACAAAACACCACTCAAATTCAGATCAGGGGGGCCGTTCCACCAACCACACCTCTCCAGGTCTCACTGTCATTGCCCACGTGAGCGTTAAAGTCCCCCAGCAGAACGAGGGAGTCAACGGAAGGAGCGCTCTCCAGCACCCCCTCCAAGGTCTCCAAAATGGGTGAGTAGTCTGAACTGTAGTTTGGTGCATAAGCACAGACCACAGTCAGAACCCGTCCCCCCACACGTAGGCGGAGGGAGGCTACCCTCTCATTCACTGGGGTTAACCCCAACGTACAGGCACCAAGATGGGGGGCAACTAGTATGCCCGCCCCTGCTCTGCGCCTCTCAGTGGGAGCAACTCCAGAGCAGTACAAAGTCCAACCCCTCTCAAGGAAACTGGTTCCAGAGCCAGAGCTGTGCATTGAGGTGAGTTCGACTATATCTAGTTGGAACCTCTCAACCTCACACACCAACTCAGGCTCCTTCCCCACCAGAGAGGTGACATTCCATGTGCCAAGAGCAAGTTTCTGTAGCCGAGGATCAGACCGCCAAGGCGGGGGACATTGAGTCTTAACGGACCCTGTTCCGTGCATCCATTGTTGAGGCGGCCAACCAGAGCTGTGGTCGCAGGATCGTCAGTGCCTGTCGTGGTGGCAACCCACGAACCCGCTGTTGGTCCCCGCCCTCGACTACCACCCGTCAAACACTGCACCTGACCCCTTTGTCCCCTCCCACGAGTGGTGAGCTCATGGGAAGTCTACTACACATTACTTTAAAATGTGGTAAATTCAAACCAGTCTTTAAATATTTTACATATATTATATTCACTGGACCGTCTTGAATTCCTATTTCTATTTGCTCCTGTTTTCAATGTAATTGTGGCTTTTACACCAAAATGTTCCCACTGAGGGACAAAAAGTGAATTTTCTATTCTATTCTATTCTATTCTATTCCATTCTATTCTATTCTATTCTATTCCAGTCTGCTGCAGTTATTGTTACATTTTTGTGTATTTTTTTAAACAGGTCTTTAAACAGTTTCTTCCCATTATTATAGTACCTACATTCACGAGAATAACTTTTTTCCAAACATGCATAATTGTATTCAGTCTAACTTTTCCTTACATGATTACATGTTTTGTACATCTGCTTTGTAGTTGAATACATTATTTTAATGATGACCAATAAGATGTGATGATTCATGTTTAATCAGAAGATTCTAGGGTTCTTCGCTTATTCAGGGACCATAAACACACTTTGCATTAATTCAGACAGAGTCAGGTATAGAGTATATAAAATGAATTTTATTCTTTATCTTAACCCTTTGATGCATAATGGTCACTACAGTGGACAGGTACTCAAAATTGTTATTTATTTGTTTTTGCTATTAAGCACAGCTGTTGAAGACTTTATTGCATGTGAGCGCCTCCATTTGGACTTCAGTAAGCCAACCCAACATATTTCATGCTCAGAATGCACGCTGTCCACTGAGGTGGACATGTAATAAATTATTTGTAAATTATAAAATTTTACAAAAAATATTTGTTGAAATTTGTTTCATTCGCACCTAAAGACGAATGAAAAAAATTGTTAAAAAAAATCATGGTTGAAGATTTCATAATTCATGCATCAAAGGACTAAACTAACAATTTATTCATGACAAGATATGAATAATGTGATGTGTGAAATATAATGGAAGCTAGATGTTGTAGCAACCGTTCTTTGTATCTGAGAGAAATTGTGAAGTCTGGGTGTAAAAGAAATTGTTGTTTGTTATAATTAGAGAGTTTTTTATTTAAAAACCTCATCAGACGCCAGTATGCAGGTTTACAATACCCGTTTGTATGAGTTGCTCCCAGTGGTCCGGAGGGGCGGTCTGGTAGGTGAGGTCACCGGATGTCGAAACCACAATACTAAGAGATTAGTATTAATCTCCCTGCCCATGAGATGCAACACGGAGTCTGCAGATTAGGTGTCCAAGGTAGATGTCTGAGAGTTGAAGTAGGTCTGAGAAGAGCTGTTGGGTCTGTAATCACGTGTAGCGTCGCAGAAAGATTTTGACTTAAGGTCAAAGGAGTTTATTTCAAAAGAGAGGCTTCTTTCCCAATTTGGCCGAGTCGGGAGTCAGCTGGAAACTGAATTAATCGGGAAGTAGTTCTTTTTTATTAAACTACTCTGTTATGATTTCTGGCCAAATTTGACAAATCAGAATTTGACATATTTCTGAGTATTTACCAACATCCCTCAGAAAGCCACGCCCTCCTCAGATACAAAGATTTCTTCACACTGTGAATAAGAATCTTTAGACTCTTTTGTGAAGTGCATATTAACCTTAATATGTATCTCATTGTAATGTGTATGGGTATAAACAATGATTAACTTGTTAAATAATACACGTACTGATTTGTGATATAAATGGATCATTATAAGAACAATATTCATTTCAAATTCATTGACTTAAGCACAGATTATTCAAACATTTCATTTAAACACCTTGTTCATTCATCACATCAGATTATTTAACTTATAACTGTAAAATCCTGTAGGATCTTCCAGTAGCTAGTGAGGAATTCAGCAGTCTGGCTCCTGCATCAGGGACAGGGACAGATCATTTATGTCTGCGTTGAGGAACAACAAGTGGGCAGAGGTTAATTTGTGCGTCTGGATCCTCCAGCTGGTGCAGCCATGACTTTGCAGTTTCTGGTGTGTATGAAAGGTTATGCTGTGTCAATAGGTGGTGAAAAATTGATCCTTTTGGTACATTACAACTTTGCAAATTAGCATATTTTTACTTGTTTGGTAGTTTTGAGCGTTGTACTTGTTTTGCATGATTAAAATATAAATCTGATTCTGATTGTACTTAATTTTGTGTATTGTGAAAATTTGGATGTTAAATGTAAGTGAAAAAGTTCATTTGATTATACAACAAAATGTCCACTGTGCTAAAAATAGTTTAAAATGTTAAATGCATAGGTCATGTTTACTTGAGTCCATTTAAAAGTTTGTCCCTAACTTTTTGTGTGTTTGGTGCTTTTTGTGGGTGTTTATGAGCAATTTATATTTAGCTGGAAAAGGACTGGAAATCTGATGAGAGCACAGACATGATGCAACTGCCAACCAGATCTTTGGGGATGAGTCAGGTAATAAATCCCTTAGGGTTTCATCACAAGCGATCTGTATGACCTTACACTCAGTCATCAGACCCATTGTCCATAAACAAATATTTAGTGCTGCAGTTTCAGAGCGTACAGCCTGAGCTTCAGAAAGAAGTCAGCTGAAGTGCTTCTTTGTGCTTCAGTCTGTTGAGAACTAAAGGGTCTAAAAACAGTCTCACTTCAAGTGTCTGGATAATTATAGGACACACTTAAAAAGATTAAAATGTATTTTCTTTGTCTCCTATCCTACTCTCTCTAGAATAAACCGTTGTGTAACCAACAACAAGTAATTATCCTGTTTTATCTTGTATTTATATCCTCAAAACTGGTGCCATCAGATCTTTTGTTTGCCTCAGTTGCTTTTTCAGAGCAGAATGAACAGAGGATGATTTGCCTTCTTTAAAGAGCACCCACAGAAAATGCAATTTTTTTGTTTGTGCATTAATTTAAATCCCATCCCATTGTTATGTTGACAGATTATACCAGCAGCTCCTTCACTTTGTCACCTCCCTGACCTGTGTGTGTGTGTGTGTGTGTGTGTGTGTGTGTGTGCGTGCGTGCGTGCGCGTGCGTGCGTGTGTGCGTGTGCGCGTGCGCGTGCGCGTGTGCGTGTGTGTGTGTGTGTGTTTCTGCTGTCTATCTGTGTGAATGTGTACGTGAATTACAGTTGGGTATCTCAGATACCGTTGAAAGCAGGGGGGTGATGACACCAATTTTTTGCTCCAGGCTGTTGGTTGCCAGCTGCTCAGATCACACGACTCACCACTGATTGTGCGTGGGACAGTGAGGGAGTGCGATGGATAGGTACTTGAGCAGGGCAAAGAAAGCAGCGGACAGAGAGATATATACAAATATTGATCTTCATCTTAACTTAAATGCAGTGCTTGAAGTGCATACCAGCCCACCTAAAGCACTGACTTAAATGGCAACTTTTTCCCTTTTCCCAAAATGCTTTTTCACTTTTCGTGTTGCTGTCTTTTACATTCCTGCAGCATCTGTCATACAAACGGAAATGCAGATTTTCCTGACTTTTAAAGAAAAATTGGGAAGCAAAACATTTCTAACTTGTGTGTTTTAAAAGACATGATTAATGCAAAATGACACACTTGCACCGCAGAAAACCTATGTGCCAAAATTCTAATTAGCAGAGGTAATACTGTTGTAGCCTCCAGAAATGGTCAGTTTTCCACCTACATTCTGACCTGTTCAGTATCTGGCCATTTGGAGACATAAGTCTGAATTGGTGCCTTTAATTTGCAAGAAAGATACTGTAGTTTGCCCAAGGTCCCTCACAAGCTCCCTTTAATCTAAGACTGGTTTTTATTCACAGAACAAGACGGATGAACAATATGAGTAACTAATCATATAATGAAATGGACAATATGGTTAAATGAAATGTGTTGATTAATTTGTGCTTAAATTACTGAAGTTGAAACGAATATTATTATTACATTGAAAGTTTAAAAAGGATGAAATGAAATATATGACTCATATATTTAATCAGCGCACTGACTGGACAAGACACACTCACCATATCTCCATGATGCAAGTTAAAATTAACGTCACTGCACATAGATATTTTCTTATCCACAAAATCAGCATCTTCATATCTGAGGGAGGTGTGTATCTGAGTTTGTTGGCAAAAACCCCTTCACAGGGTAAATTCTGATTCGTCAGTAAACCAAAATATGGCTGTTATTAAAACAGCATCACTTCCTGGGTGATTCAGTTGAGCCCTACTCTGGCTGGCCATCAGAGGAAGCCTCTTCTCCCGTCGCATCTTTGACAAGCTGTCAAAACCTGTTGCATGCTACAGCTGACCACGAACGGTTCCTTCAGAATAAAGCTGAACCAGCTCCGACTCCTTAAGAGTCCTCCATAAACGCAAAACAAGTCCACCTATTTATGTTTATTTATTGGGCAGACGCTTTTATCCAAAGCGACTTACAATTTATAACCTGTAGGGCATGTTGTGATCTGTGGGGGAAACCGGAGTACCCGGAGAGAACCCACGCATGCATGGGGAGAACACGCAACTCCACGCAGAAAGACCACTGCCGAGATTCGAACCTGCAACCTTCGTGCTGTGAGGCAACAGTCCTAACAACTGCGCCACCATGCAGTTGTTAGTGACCTGGAGACAACTCTGGACTGATCTGGTCGTGGGTCCACGGACTCCCCGACATCTCAGATCCAAAAGAAAGTCTCCAATAAGAGTGCGTAGACTCGAAAGATTGCATCTGATGTGGTTTAATAAACCATCAATTATAGTTTATAGCAGATAAAATTCACTCCCACTCAGTTTCTCCAGATACGAGGGTTCTGACAACATCACATTCACACATCATCACACCTCACATGACATCCTCTTAGATTCATTCATCACATAAAGTGTTTCCTAGTTGTCATGTTTTTAATTGTTTATAAAATAAATTTCTTACCTTTTATAAATTTGATTCTCTCTCTGAATTAATACGAAGTGTCTTACAATCCATGAATAGACAAAGAATTCTAAATCTTCTGGTTAAACATTCAAAGATCAATCAGACTGGATTTCCATATTTTTATAGAAATTCAAATCTTATTGGTCAAATGTAGTGTAGCATATTGAGCTTAAAAAGCACCACAACCAATACGTGAGCTAACCCTATACTGTTTTTATCAAAGCTGCAACTTAAGGGGTAATGATGTGATCTCCACCTTCAGTCTCAATGGTTTTGTAGTTTTTTCTGGAAATACTTTTTAAACAACCATCACCATCATCATAACCATCATCACCATCACCATCATAATCATCATCACCTTCACCATCACCATCATCATATCTATCATCACCATCATCATCATCATCATCATCATCATCATCATCATCATCATCATCACCATCATCATCATAATCATCATCATCATCATAACCATCATCACCATCATCGTCATAATCATCATTACCTTCACCATCATCATCATCATAACTATCATCACCATCAAAATCATCATCATCATCACCATCATCACCATCAACATTATTATCATCATCATCATCATCATAACCATCATCACCATCATCGTCATAATCATCATTACCTTCACCATCATCATCATCATAACTATCATCACCATCATCATCATCATCATCATCATCATCATCATCACCATCATCATAATCATCACCACCATCATCATCATAGCCATCATCACCATCATCATCACCATCATCATCACCATCATCATCATTATCTTCACCATCACTATCATTTTCATAATCATCACCATCATCATCATAATCATCATCAGCAGCAGCAGCAGCATCACCATCACCATCATCACCATAATCACCATCATCACAATCACCATTATCATCACTATCATCACCATCATCACCATCACTATCATCATCATAACCATTAGCATCACCATCACCATAATCCTCACCATCACCATCATCATCATCACCATCATTATCATAAACGTCATCACCATCAGCATCACCATCATCACCATCATCACAATCACCATTGTCATCACCATCACTATCATCATCACCATCACTATCACCGTCATCATCATCATCATCATCATCATCATCATCATCATCATCATAGCCATCATCACCATCATCCTCATTATCTTCACCATCACCATCATCGTCATAATCATCACCATCATCATCATAATCATCATCATCATCAGCCACCATCACCATCATCACCATAATCACCATCATCAAAATCACCATTATCATCACTATCATCACCATCATCACCATCACTTTCATCATCATCATAACCATTAGCATCACCATCACCATAATCCTCACCATCACCATCACCATCATCATCATAAACGTCATCAACATCAGCATCACCATCACCATCATCATCATCATCATCATCACAATCACCATTGTCATCACCATCACCATCACTATCATCATCACCATCACTATCACCATCATCATCATCATCATCTTCATCATCATCATCATCATCATCATCATCATCATAGCCATCATCACCATCATATTAAAAGCAACACTCAATAATTTTGCACAAATGTAACAACTAAAATGTATGTAAATATATTCCAAGTAACATGTACCATTGTTCACGAGTGAGGGGAAGATGGAGCAAGATCAATAAGTGGATTAATGCTGCGTCTGCAGTAGGGCTGGGGGTAAACGATTGTTTTTAAAACGATTATTCTGACGATTATTTTATCGAATTGTTTACTATTCTAATGACTATTTAGACAATTAATCTAATGACTATTTTTCTATTGCACAGTTAATAAAAACCAAAAAAATCTCTGAAATAAATTCCTCAAAAAAATTAATTGTTACTGTAAGAGAATAAACACTACAGGCCTTCCATTTTGTATAACACTGCTTTTATTGTGTTGCGGTTGGTTATGTTTTGGTGACATGTAGAACTTGGGAGTGCAGGCTGCTGCCTGAGAGGTGGTTGGAGATGGAGTGTCTCCATACTGCTTTGTTTTGGTCACTTATGTGTGTGAGGCGAGTGGTGTTACAACCCTTCCTGGGGAGTTTGGCTTGTGTGCAAAAAGGAAGGGACAATAACACGGAATTTAAAAGTTAAAATGATGATCAGGTTTATTTACAACTACAAAAATACATAAATCTTTCCATCCACAGGTTGGGAATATTAAAACTAATTCTGCCTGTGGGGAATTAAAACAAAAGTACAAATAAGTAGGGATGTCCCACTGGGCAAAGATTACTGGGTTCTGGACCAAAATACAAATCTCCAAAGGTCCAAACTCTAAACTGGATGGTTAAACCAAACTCAAGGTGATATTTTAAACTAAACCGAAAACCCACAACACTTTAAATGTAATAAAAGGGAGATCTAAACCACAAAAAAAGATGAACTCTAAACCAAAACGTAACAGCTTATCCAAACGCAAGAAGCTGTTAGCGAAAATGCTAACAGCAGCTTTACCAAAGTTAGGTTCAAGTTACCAAGTTTAAATAAACCAGAAACACCCAGCAAACAGACCAGCATGGAGGAGAGACTACTACCACCAAAACAGCTCTCCTAATGTCTGAAAGAAGCTCCTTTATGAAGTGAGAAATGCTCCCGGTGATTTTCTACATCTGCGGTAGAGACGGAGCAGCGCATCTGACCCCGGAAGTTGTTGTCCGTTGCCGGGAGAGGAAGGCGGGCAAAACAGGAAAGGAATCTAGTAGCGGACGGACATTGTTCCGGGTCTTCGGTATTTGGTGGAGATGTTAGTGAAGGCGGAGAAGAGGGCGAGCTAGAGGAAAAACAGGCAGATTCCTCCTCTCTTTACAATTTCCTGGGGATGCAACAAGTGGGCGTGGTGCGTCAACTACCGGATCTGACGTCGACAAATTTTTAGAATCGAGCCGTCGACATCATCAAAGCTTCGCTACAGCCCTAGTCTGCAGTGATGCAGGTGTTGTACCAGTCTGCTGTAGAGTAGAAAGCGCCGAGCTCTGAATGTACCTGTCAATCTACGTTCCTATCTTCACCTATGGTCATGAGATTTGGGAAGTGACCGAATCAATGAGATCATGGATGCAAGCGGCCAAAATGAGTTTACTCCTCAGTGTGGCTGGGCTCTCTCAGAGTTAGGGTGAGAAGCTCTGTCATCCGGGATGGGCTCGGAGTAGACCTACTGCTCCTCCACATCGAGAGGAGCCAATTGAAGCGGCTCGGGTATCTGGTCAGGATGCCTACCAGGTCCCTCCCTGGTGAGGTTTTCCAGGCACATCCAACTGAGAGGAGACCTAAAGGAAGACCCAGGACACGCAGGAGGGACTATATCTCTCGGCCAATCAGGGAACGCCTTGGGATTTGTAACCCACATCAGAATTGTGGTTTGTGCTGCGGCATAAGATTGGAGGTGTAATTTTCCCTCCCCGCCACTAGGAGTCGAGTATGCCTTGAGATGACTTCCTGTTAGTCAACATTTCCTGTTGTGAAAGCCGTTACTCACGAGGCAACCGCCAGATTAGCTGAAAGATTCTGGATCTGAATTCTGTGAAATATGGCCATGGGAAACTGCGTCAGCCGGGCGAGCTATCTCACCACGAGCTCCGATTGGTTTTTTGACCAGGGCCAGATCATTAGAGATCTGAACCTTGTGGGTTCAGTGGCGAGCCAATTCCAAGAGAGTGGCTGTGTAGACGGACCAGAGTACGGTGTGGCCAGCCGTGGGATCCATCTTCAGCGAACCCCAGGACTATCACTACACCCCTTGACACAGATAAGACAGATACTTAAAAAAAATCTACCCGGGTAGTGTTAGAACCACAGGACAGAAACACACACACACACACAAGAAACTCTAATTTCTCTTTCCAAAGAGAAGTGGACTGAGCAACAGGAGTGGAAGCTCTTTAATTGAAACTCTTTGGAGAATTTCCTCAAAGAGGGTGTTGGTTTTGGTTTTATTTTAAAGTCCTTTAATGTGCGTTTGTGCACTGTAGGAAGCCAGCTTTAGACAGGCAGGGTTTGTAAACGTTACAACTTTTCCATACAGTTCTATTTAAATCATATCTTATCTGTCATTGTGTGGCTCCTTCTCTGCTGATCCTTTCAAGGCTCCATAATCTTACCTAGAACTTTCTGATACTGGTCCAAAGTTGTCAAGACAATAGTTCAATACCTATTTCATATTATTTAATTGTAATACCTGTTACAGATTCCCAGGCATGTGCAGAGGGGGGTGCGGAGGGTGCTTGAGACCCTGCCCCTTTTGTCCGAAGTGCCCAAAGTGCCCTTTTTCCGGTCGTTCGTCAGATTTTACCATACAAAACTGTTATACTGTGATACAAATCGGGCACTAGGACCATGCGGAGGCAGCCGCCTCAAGCTGAAGGCTATTTTCCCTTAGACCCGCCTACAAAATCACTGATTGGCTCTGCCGCGTCATACTAACGTGTGATTGGTTGTCCTTGCTGTCGCTCTACCTTGTAGCCATGGAGACGACAGACCGGTGTTTTCCCTGCGGACAGAAGTCTGCGTTCATCTACCGTAAATCCTCTAATACAGGCCCGGGCCTGTATTTGACTGAAGCTCATCAAGCTCCAGGCCTTTATTGGAAGGAGGGCCAGTATTAGAGGCAGGCCTCTATTTCTATTTGAGCAAAATGAAGTAATGGTTCGCTGGAGTTTTTGACAATTAAAATTGCGCCCACATTTTCAAAGTTAAACACATTTCTTTTAACAACGGTAGTTTCTGCTTCAGCCCTCTCCCCCCTCCCCCGGGCAGCGGCCGCAAACTCACTGATGCCCCTGCAGCCTCTCGGAGTTCCTGCTGCTCTAAACATTAAAATAATTATTTCATTTTCTGTTCCTCACTTCTGATAACCTTCAATGGTGTCTGTTTGTTGCAACCACCAGGTACAAAAACTAACTTGTTTTTATTTGACTATTTTTCTGTCCTGCCTGTTTATTATCTTCCTGCATCTCCTCTCAATCCTAAAGAAAAACTGCTACCTGGGTTCATATATATTCACCTTATGAGTTACCTTTGAACTGCAGTTCTAAAAGATCTACCGACCGCAAAAACAGCGGAGTGCTCGCTGCTTGGTGGCCGCGTGATCGGTGCATCACCGGATGACTAGGTGATGCGCCCTGCTCCACAGCCAAACGCATCAGGCGCAAATAAAAGACAGAAAACATCAAAGGAAATGAACCGACATGAACGATCGCGTGTTAAATGTGGCGACACCTGATTGTTACTGTGGCCGTGCTCAGGAGGCAGATCTACCGACCGCAAAAACAGCGGAGTGCTCCGTGCTTGGCGGGCGCATCAGTGATCGGTGCGTCACCGGAGGACAAGCTGATGTGCCCCGCTCCACAGCATGCAGCAAAACACATCAGGCGCAAACAAAAGACAGACATCTTTAAAGGAAATGAACCGACATGAACGATCGCGTGTTAAATGTGGCGACACCTGATTGTTACTGTGGCCGTGTTCAGGAGGCAGATCTACCGCAAAAACAGCGGAGTGCTCCGTGCTTGGCGGGCGCACCGGAGGACAAGCTGATGTGCCTCGCTCCATAGCATGCAGCGAAACACATCAGGCGCAAATAAAAGACAGAAATCTTTAAAGGAAATGAACCGACATGAACGATCGCGTGTCAGTACCGACGCTCTGGCACAGCCTCCTCTTCGTCTCCGCACGGTAAAAGTTACCCTCGCGGTCTATCACTGGCAAATCAAAAGTGAGACGATGACACAACCACCCCCTGTACTTGCTTGTTACCACATTCCACCCGGCCACAATAAGAGACCGGCCTTTATTCACCTCCGGCGACTCCGACACCGGCCAAAATTGGAGACCCGGCCTTTAATTGAATACCGGCCTGTATTAGAGGATTTACGGTACCTGTAAGTTTTTTTCTGCCTGCTTCACATCAGCTGGATAGATTTTAATATCAGAGCTTTTGTTTACGTGAGTTTGAGTCCATGGCTAGTGTGTGTGGAGCAGAGTCAGGTAGCTGCATGTCTGGGACAGAAAATGAGACATGAGAGAGACTTCTCCTGAAGAGTTGCAGAAACTCAAAGAATCAATGTCTCACTCTAGATTCTCCGGGTCATAACTTCTGAATTACTAATCAAATAAAAATGCTTAAACGGGTTCTAAAAGTACATAAAACGAGCTTTCCAACGAGGTATTACATGATGTAATTCATGTTACTCCAAAAATCGCTATTAGAAGGAAACCAGCTTTGCAGCTTCACAGAAAGAAACGGAGGAACCGCGACGGGAGAGCAGAGGACCGAAAGGACGAGATGATCTGATCATCTTCATCAGCAGCTTTTATAAAGTTATGGAAACGTCACAAATAAAATCCACCTGGTTGGTCAGGTGTCCCAGAAGGCTGTTTCTGTAGATGGTGACATGAGGAGGGACAGATTAAAGTCACACTGGTTTTTATTTGAACACTCAACTGTTTACTAAATGATTCAGCTTCATTCCAGCATTATTTATACGTACAATAAATATTTAATTAGCTGAAAATATAATGTTATCAGTGCAGAATTTTATTAGTTGACTTTTTGTAATGAAATGTTTACATTTAACCTTTTATCTGCTTATTGATCTTCATAATGCTGGTAGAAATGTAGCTACAGTTGTGAAGTAGCCTATGAGTTATTTTATGATACCTAGTATTTATTTTACTGTATCCCGTTCTCTGGACCAGAGCGTAGACCTGTGGTCACAGACAGGCTGCAGTCATTAAACTGGTTAACATGAGGTCAGGGGTCACACTTTTTTCTGAGTGTTTGCAACACAGTTCTGAGTTTAAATACCGGTAGGTCTTTTGACATAGTTTGCTCAAGTCATTTTGAAGTTCCTTTTTAGTAATAAATGTAAAGACAAGTCAAATCTGTTTTTTTTTTCATTTAAGCTGCAGTTTTACAGACTTTAATAAACATAAATACTAAATACAAACTAGACACTGAAAGTTGAGGTTGTTCTGAAAAAAGGAGCAGAGTTTCAAACATTTTAGACTTTTATTACAATTTTAAATCCATAAAACAAAAAAAAAAATACTTGTTATATTTATGGTCATAAGAGGGTTAAACGTGATAAATTTTCCACCTCCCACAAAGAGATGGTAAAAGTGAATGTGAGCATAATTATATACTTTTTATTACTTTATTATGTATTTTTTATTATTGACTATTACTCCAAAGAGTTCAGATGAAGGCAACTGGACTTCTTTGGTTTCTTTCACTTCTCCTCTGAGGAGCTTTGTCAGTTCTAACTGGAATATGGGAGAGTCAAGCTCATAAGCTGTAGCTGTCTGTTGTTATTTAACGAGCAGAAACTACTCTGAGTACCCCGCCTCTCCATCTCCTGATGAGTCGTTAGCCTCTATTGATGGTGAGTCATCGTGTTGATTAGACGCAGGAAGATGTGACCTAGACTGAAACTGAATGAGATTAAAAAAAAAGTTCTAATCTTTTAAACAACGCTGCTGGTCCTCTTGGTCCTTCTTCTGGTTTTCTAAAACCCGGTGTTAAAAAACTTGGTGTGTTTTTAGATGGTTCTTGTAATCTTTACAGACAGGTGAGTGCAGTGGTCCAATCAGGTTTTTATCATTTAAGGCAGATAGCAAAGGTGAAGCCATACCTTCCTGCTAATGTCCTCGAACATGTCATCCACCTGTTCGTGTCTTGCCGATTGGACTACTGCAACTGCCTGTATTCTGGCCTGGACCAGTCCTCCCCACACCGACTTCAGCTGGTCCAAAATGGAGCGGCTCGCATGCTGACTGGAACCAGCAAGTGGGATCACATAACCCCGGTTCTGGCCTCTCTCCATTGGCTTCCTGTCTCTTACAGGATCCGTTTCAAAATTTAACTTTTTGTTTTTAAATCCCTTCATGGCCTGGCCCCAGTTTACATCTCTGAGCTGCTGTCCACTTACGTGCCTGCCAGAACCATGAGGTCCAGCTCTCAAGCTCTTTTAACAGTTCCAAAAACCCGCCACAAGACTCGCGGCGACAGAGCGTTCTCTGTGGTTGGGCCCAAACTGTGGAACAAGCTACCTCTCAACATCAGGACCACACAGAATCTAGAGCATTTAAAATCCCTTCTTAAGATACAATTTTTTGATTTGGCTTTTAATGCAGGTTGACTTGAGCATCTTAATAGTTTTTAACAGTTTTTATCATAGATTGTGACTGTTGTGTGCTCATCTTATTTTAGGTTTTTATTGTTGATTTGTTGTACCTTGTACGGCGCTTTGGTGTAGCTTTGCTGCTGTAAATGCGCTCTGTAAGTAAAATTGACCTTGACCTTGACCAAAGCTGCATTATTGGTACTGGAAAGGTGAAATCTAAGCCCCGCCCCTATTTAAAGTGGGGTTTTCACGTTTTGACATAGATAGCTTCTTTTACTCCTCTCTCAAATCATCTATCTTCTCTGTCCAGAATGTGGACTTTGTCATCTTCAAAGGTGTGTCCCTTGTCCTTCAGGTGAAGGTGGACTGCAGAGTTTTGACCTGAAGAGGCGGCTCTCCTGTGTTGTGTTATGTTCTTGTGTAATTGTTGTTTACTTTCTCTAATGTAAACATCTGGACAGTGCTCCTACACTGGACTGCATAGCTCCTGTTTGGGTGTTTTGTCTTCTGGATGGACCAGGTTCTGTCTGAGGGTGTTGTTGGGTTTAAAGTTTACTGGGATGTTGTGTTTGGAGAAGATTCTTCTAAGTTTCTCTGCGACTCCTGCCACGTATGTGATGATGGTGCCTTTGTGTAAAGGGTGTTGTTGTTAGGTTGGTAGCAGAGCTCTCATGTTTAGTGTTAAGTTCAGTGAGATCATGGAATGGGATCAAGAATTTTCTACTGGCAGGAAAAAGATCTCAGCTAACATAGCTGTAGATCACACTGGATAACTCTCTGTGGTGCATTTATTTTACATTTATTTTACTACCTCTTACTAGAGCTGTCTTTAGTAAGCACAAAATATATTTGGTTGTACACCTGTGCAATAGCAATACCTTATCTTGATTCCTGTTAAATGTACTTCCTGAATGAGTGACCTTTTCAGGCTAAAATAACAAAATGACAAATACAGACTGAAGGACGACTTCTTTCTTCTTTTATAATGCGTTGCATCACCACCTGGTATCAGAACAAGACTCAGTATTGGAAGATAGTAAAAAATCAAACAACTTGGACTCGGATCAGGGGCAAAAATGTGGTTGTAACATCTCTAGATATAAGTCAGCTTTAAAAACTAAAACTATTATTTATGAACTAACATTAACACTAATGACACTAATTTATATATTTTTATTATGTTGTTTGAACCCAAGGGTCTCATTATCTGAATTTTCTAACTTGTTGGATTGCTCTATAAGTGCCCCTTTTTTTACTTTGAGCACCCGCCCCGTCAAAGGTCTCTGCACGGCCCTGCAGATTCCCCTAGAAGGAGCTGGCCTAGGTGGCTGGGGAGAGGGAAGTCTGGGCCTCTCTGCTTAGGCTGTTGCCTCAGCAACCGGACTCCAGATAAGCAGATGATAATAGATGGACAGACAGACAGATGGCATTTAAAGTGAAAAAACTGATCATTAACATCAACATTAATCACCTTAACTCTCTCAGATATAATGAAATCTTTGTCTTGGGTGTATTCACTTCAAATAAAATAGCCCTGTGTGGTCTGA
The DNA here is from genome assembly GCF_043380555.1 of Nothobranchius furzeri. Taxonomy (NCBI): domain Eukaryota; kingdom Metazoa; phylum Chordata; class Actinopteri; order Cyprinodontiformes; family Nothobranchiidae; genus Nothobranchius; species Nothobranchius furzeri. The sequence continues at coordinate 60,507,075 of NC_091744.1, read as the reverse complement.
CTGAGCCATGATAGAACCACCAACCTTACAGCTGGCAGATACAAACATCACCTCATGGTTTATAATATTCCATGTTCAGCCAGCCATGTCCATCAGACTGTCATGATCCTTCATTTTTTCCAGAGTTACAGTCGTCTTCATGTCTTCTCTACAAAACACCCATCAAAGTTTCTCACATGGTGACTTTTGAAAATGAGTCATACATCTCCTAGTGATTGTCACAGTGATAGAAAAGGCTGACTGCTAGTGGGGCAGACTGACCCATGACACTGTTGCATGTGTGTGTGTGTGTGTGTGTGTGGGGGGGGGGGGGGGTGTTTCTGTGGAGCCAACAGCAATTCAACACCTTTCATTTAGCATCCCACACTCATGCAGGATTTAAGGTAATTATGGCTTCTCTGGATATCAGATCCAAATAAATCCCCTCCTGACACAGGTGTTAGACAGTTTTTGAAATCTCAGAAGGTCAAGTGTGTGCTGTTAGAAGCTGATCTCAAGAGATGGCCGTCTTTTGGTCTAATTTACCAGACCTGTTCCTCAGAGACCACAAATGGGCTTGTTTCAGGCTACAGAAGTTAATTCTGGCTGGTGACGCCTTCTAATGAGCTCAGAGCACAAAGGAAATCACACAGCAAAGATGGGGGGGGGGGGGGGGTGCGCGTGCGTGCGTGCGTGTGTGTGTGTGTGTGTGACAGCAATGCCTCGATCATTAATACCAGAACAGAAGCTCTGTACATGGTCCAACTTTCTTTCATTATTCCCACCTCATTAACTGTGAGAGATGCAGATTTTTTGGAAAGCAAAGTGCTCCAAAATCAAACCAGACAACATTGGCAACATCAGTGAGTCCAATTAGTAGGGTGTTGATTGACAGACAAGCAGTCGTTGAGATGAGACGTTTCCAAGCAGCTCATATGATCACTTTGTACATTTAAATGTACATTAATGTGAAACATGAGACAAGCCAAAAGAAGGTCTGTCACCTTCTCTGCTGAGATGTTCTTTACCCAAATAATTCATCTAATTATTAGCTGTAGGTTGGCAAAAACACAACACAGACCCCTTGTTCTCCTCTATCACATAAGGTGATGTGAAGTGACCACTCATTTTGCTTGTTTCACACCTTGTACATTAAAGCATTTTATGTTTATGTTTATGTATTTAGCAGACGCTTTTGTCCAAAGCGACTTACAAGTGATGAAGTGAGTTTCAACCATCATCACCTCCAAACTACAACCATTTTTATTTAACCCTTTGATGCATAATGGTCACTACAGTGGACAGGTAGTCAAAATTGTTATTTATCTGTTTTTTGCTATTAAGCACAGCTGTTGAAGACTTTATTGCATTTGAACCCCTCCATTTGGACTTCAGCAAGTCAGGCAAACATATTTCATGTTCAGAATGCACACTGTCCTCTGAGGTGGACATGTAATAAATTATTTGTAAATTAAATGTTACAAAAAATATGTAAATATGAAATTTGTTTCATTAACACCTAAAGATGAATGAAAAAAAAATTGTTAAAAAAATCATGGTTGAAGATTTCATAATTCATGCATCAAAGGGTTAAGTGCATAGATCAATGTCTTTCAGCACAACAGGTGTAATGTTTCTTTTAAGGGGTGATTGTGGAGTGTGTGTGTGTGTGTGTGTGTGTGTGTGTGTGTGTGTGTGCGCGCGTGTGTGTGTGTGTGTGTGGGGGGGGGGGTGGCAGTGCTAGTTCATATAAATCTTTATATTTAAATTATTCACATACAAGTAGCTGGAAAAGCCTGATGTGAAGGACAGCGTAGAGACACTGATCATGGTCGGAGCAATCGAGGTCTACCACTCCAAACAGGATCCATACACAAGATGCCTCTCTGAGAGTCCAGCAGAAAGATTGTGGCAGGAAAAGCATGTGTGGAACACCATCATCAAGTGGCTGGAACAGTGCAGCTAAACTGTGCCAAGTATGAAGTGGAGGCACAGCAAGAGTGGTGCAGAGTGACGGGGCTAAGATACGGTGGGACGTCCAAATTCAGACTGACAAACATGCAACAGCTAACCAAAAGGACACGATGGTAGCAGTAGTGATAGACATAGAAATTTAAAGTGACAGTAACATCAGGGAGAAGGAACATGAGAAGCTTCAGAAATACAAAGGGCTGAAAGAGGAAAGAGGTAAGTTGTGGAAAGCCAAGGCCCTGGCAGTGCCAGTGGTCATCTGAGCACTCAGGACTGTGAATCCCAAAAAATTCCAAACTGTGAGAGTGGCTCCAACATATCCCAGGAAGAGACCCTCTGGTAGAGGACCAGAGATTGAAAGGAAAATGTAAATTTGTCCCGTGAGTGATTGCAGTCCAAACACAAACACTTTGAGCTGTCAGATGAACTTCTATGACTTTTGCGGAGAAGAAACCAGATACCTTTTGTTAGATAGCTCTTTATTGAAATCTGAAAGGTGTCTGTAGCGAGGCTCTATCTAGAAGCAGCTCTAGCTCTGAACATGTGCATGTTATGAAACACTGGCACAAAGGATTTATGGAATGAAATGTACATTGTGAGGCCATAATGCCTGTTTTAAACAGGACCTCTATGGAGCTAGACAGTGTGAAACTAAACTGTGGCTTATTGGAGTCAAATAAGAGCATCTGAGCTCTATAGGGAGCCTAAGTCACTTCCGTATCATGGGTCCTCAGAAGAACAAAAAAATGAATGCAAGTCAATGAGGCTAAAAACACTATTTTCTAATTCTGCTTGTTATGTGCTATGGATTTCACATTTGATGTCCATGAATTTTGTTGACACATTTAGTTTTATATCGTCCACCAGGCCCTTACTCAGAGTTTTTGGATCAGATCTCTGATTTTTTATCTGATTTGGTGCTAAATACTGATAAGGTCATTGTAGTGGGGGATTTCAACATTCATGTGGACATTGAAAATGATTACTCAATTGGTTTCACTCAAAGAATACATAGCTCCACCCACTCCTGCCATCATACATTGGACCTTGTGCTGACTTATGGCATTGAGTGTGAGGAAATAACAATCTTTCCACATAATCCAGTCCTCTCGGACCACTTTCTGATAACCTTTGAGTTTTTTATAACTGAGTTCTCGAGACATGAAAGTAAATTTCATTATAGTCTGTCTCTATCTGACAACGCAGTTGCGTCTGTCACGGTGTAGGAGGTGGAGATGATGGACCATGTGTGGTTGAGCTGAGCAGGAGGAAAAATGCAGGCTTCAGTAAAAGTAAAAATGGTTTAATGGTAGGATGGGATGAACAGGAACACCAGCAACAGCAACAACAATGAGCTGACAAAGGACAGGGGCAAAACAGGTGGCTTAAATACAGAGGGCTAATTAGGGAAACATGGGCAGGTAAACGAGGGACAGGTGAGAACAATAAGGGTAATCGTGGAAGGAGAGGAACACAGTCAGGCGGGCAGGGGCAGATCGTGACAGTACCCCCCCCCCCCCCCCCCCCCCCACTTAAGGGCGGATACCAGACGCCCATAAGGCCACACGACACAGGAGACGGGGACTCGAAGACTGGAACAGGGACTGGACTTGACTGGAACAGGGACTGGACTTGACTTGAACAGGGACTGGACTTGACTTGACTTGAACAGGGACTGGACTTGACCGGAACATGACTTGACTGGAACATGACTTGACTTGAGCAGGCGTGGGACCCAGGCAGAGAACTGCAGGAGCAGGCGTGGGGCCCAGGCAGAGAACTGCTGGAGCAGGCATAAGCCCCACAGCGTGGACCAGGAAGTGGACGAACAGCAGGAGCGACGCCAGAAAACCAGGATCAGCGGCAGGCACTCGACAGCCGGTCAGAGCAGGTGCACGGCACGATTCGCTGGATCTCCGGCAGAGGCTTGGGTGCAGGGAAGCAGGAGAAGAGCGGGGAGACCAGCCCTACCACCCCGGAGAACAATGGCGTGCGTAGGGGGTGTAACTCCCTTGTAGCTCCAGGATCCGCGGCTTCCATGTGAAGAACGGGACGGGGGCAGAAAGCAGGAGAGGAGAAGGAATTCGACCACCCCGGGAACGAGTAGGATGCGCCGAACCCCCTCAATGGCTCGACCACCCCGGAGAACAGGTAGGATGCGCCAAACACACTGAGTCTGGAATCTCCCTCCGCTAAAGGAGAAAAAGTAAAAAAAAATAATCCTCCAAGAAGACGTAGAAATGCTCACCACGGGTCCAGGTTGGTCAGTTCATTCTGTCACGGTGTAGGAGGTGGAGATGATGGACCATGTGTGGTTGAGCTGAGCAGGAGGAAAAATGCAGGCTTCAGTAAAAGTAAAAATGGTTTAATGGTAGGATGGGATGAACAGGAACACCAGCAACAGCAACAACAATGAACTGACAAAGGACAGGGGCAAAACAGGTGGCTTAAATACAGAGGGCTAATTAGGGAAACATGGGCAGGGAAACGAGGGACAGGTGAGAACAATAAGGGTAATCGTGGCAGGAGATGAACACAGTCAGGCGGGCAGGGGCAGATCGTGACAGCGTCTTTTAAATCAACTGTTCCATCTTTACTGTCCTCAGCATCTCAGAGGAACGTAACAGAGGGCAATATTTTCAATTCTAGCCCCTCACAAATTGATGCCTTAGTTCATCATGTTAATTCCTCTTTACGTGTGGCTTTAGATGATGTAGCCCCTTTAAAAAAGAAGGTAATTAGGGACAGGAAGTTGGCTCCCTGGTTTAACTCTCATTTACGAGCCTTAAAACAAAACTCTAGGAAATTGGAGAGAACATGGTGCTCTATGTACCATGAGGAGGCCTACCTGTCCTGGAAAAATAGTCTTGTGCTTTATAAAAATAAGCTTCAACAAACTAGAACCGCTTATTTTTCAGCATTAATTGAGGAGAATAAGCATAATCCTAAATTTCTTTTCAGTACAGTTGCTAAACTTACACAGAATCATAGCTCTGAGCCATCTATTCCCTTAGCCCTCAGCAGCAATGACTTCATGGGATTTTTTACAAGTAAAATTAATTCTATTAGAAACGAAATCTTTAGCATCCCCCCTAATGCGATTTCTTCTTCCTCAGTAAGTGAGGCAGCATCAGAGGTGACTGTAGAACCTCATCTGTGCTTGAACCGTTTTGATCCAGTTGAGCTTTCAGAGTTATCAAAAATATTAGCTTCATCTAAACCTTCAACTTGCATTTTGGATCCAATCCCAACCAAATTATTTAAAGATGCATTTCCTTTGGTTACTGCCCCCATTCTAGATACAATCAATCTATCCTTAGTAAATGGGTATGTACCACAAGATTTTAAGGTTGCTGTAATCAAACCTTCACTTAAGAAGCCTTCTCTGGATCCAGATGACCCAATGAATTATGGACCAATATCTAACCTTCCATTTTTATCCAAAGTCCTGGAGAAAATAGTGGCCATCCAAGTATGTCAGCATTTAAACACTAATGCTCTGTTTGAGGAATTTCAGTCTGGTTTTAGAGAGTATCACAGCACTGAAACTGCATTAGTGAGAGTTACAAATGATATTCTCATGGCCTCAGATAAGAATCTTGTGTCTGTTCTAGTCTTGTTAGATCTCAGTGCTGCCTTTGACACAGTTGATCACAATGTTCTTTTAGAAAGACTTGAACATGTTGTAGGGATCAAAGGAACAGCGTTAGGTTGGTTTAAATCCTACCTGTCTGACAGATTTCATTTTGTAAACGTACATGACAAATCGTCTTCATACTCCAGGGTTACTTGCGGAGTACCACAGGGTTCAGTGCTTGGACCAATTCTTTTTACTATATATATATGCTCCCAATTGGTAAAATCATTAGACAGCATGGGATAAACTTCCACTGTTATGCTGACGATACTCAGCTATATTATCCCTTAACCCTGATTAACCTAATCGGTTGGGTACATTACAGGCTTGTCTTGAGGACATAAAAAATTGGATGACTCTAAACTTTTTGCTTTTAAATCAAGACAAGACGGAAGTTCTCATCTTTGGAACAGAAATCCAGAAAAGGAAATTGCTTAGCCAATCGCTTGACCTTAATGGCATTACATTAGTCTCTGCGAACAAAGCAAGGAACCTTGGTGTTATCTTTGACCAGGACATGTCATTCAAATCCCAGGTTTCACAAGTTTTTAGGATTTCCTTTTTCCACCTTCGGAATATTGCTAAGATTAGAAGCATACTTTCCAGGAGTGATGCTGAAAAACTAGTTCATGCATTTATTACATCAAGACTGGATTACTGTAATTCATTACTCTCAGAAAGTCCACAGAATGTAGTTAAAAGTCTTCAGCTTGTCCAAAATGCTGCAGCTAGAGTTCTGATGAGAATTAAAAAGAGAGATCATATCTCTCCTGTCTTAGCTTCCCTACATTGGCTACCTGTTAAATTCAGAATAGATTTTAAGATCCTTCTTCTCACATATAAAGCTCTTCATAATCAAGGTCCATCATACATTAGGAATCTGATTGTTCCATATGTTCCTAACCGAGCACTTCGCTCTCAGACTGCAGGTCTACTGGTGGTTCCAAGAATATCTAAAATTAGGATGGGAGGCAGATCTTTTAGTTATCAGGCTCCTCTCCTGTGGAACCAGCTCCCAGCCTTAGTCCGTGAGGCAGACACTTTGTCTACTTTTAAGAATAGGCTTAAAACATTTTTATTTGATAGGGCCATTTAACCCCTGAAGTGGCTGCTGGTTTTCTGGAAACTTTTAAAAAGATCCCTCCTATTAATTCAAATGCCCCCTGTGATTCTATCTTCAATGATTTTAACAGCAGACTTAAATCTACTCTGGATTTGCTCGCTCCACCTAAGATTAAAAAGCTACAGCCAAAACCGGCTTCCCCTTGGAGCAATGAAAACTTAAAAATGTTGAAAAGATCTTGCAGGGCGGCGGAGAGAAAATGGAGGAAATATGAGAACACAATTAATAAACAAATATACAAGGAATTATTAAAATCATACAACAAAGCTGTTAGAAATTCCAGAAATAATTACTTTTCTAAAATCATCTCGGAACACAAAAATAATCCCAAAATTCTGTTTTCTACAGTCACAAATATTTTGGGTCGTGAATTTAGTTCTCTCCAGAAAACCCCCTCGGACTCTCTCTGTGAGGAGTTTGCAGCCCACTTCAGAGGGAAGGTAGACACCATCAGACGTAACATTTTTTCCACCCAATGTCATGCTGCTCCCGATCAATCTGAGAGTGTGTGTCTACCTGAGGAAACACTGGACAGTTTTGTCTTGGTTGAAGTTGAGACTATTGATAAAGTTTTCTCCTCAGTGAGGCCTACCACGTGTGTTCTGGACCCTATCGCCACAAGGTTTTTTAAACAATTTTATGACTCATTTAGAGATGAGATTTTAACTTTGATGAACTGTTCCCTTCAGACGGGGGTCTTTCCTGCTGCTTTTAAACGGGCGGTGGTCAGACCCCTGTTGAAGAAGAGCAATTTAGATTTTAATGACTTTAACAATTTCCGACCGGTATCCAACTTACCATTTTTAAGCAAAATTTTAGAGAAGCTTGTTTTAATACAACTTAATGATTTTATCAACCACCAACATGTCCTAGAGAAATTTCAGTCTGGTTTTAGGGTGAACCACAGCACTGAGACGGCCCTTCTGAAGATTTTAAATGATTTTAGAACAAATTATGATGCTTGGAGGGCAACAGTGTTGGTTCTGCTGGATCTAAGCGCTGCCTTTGATACAGTAGACCACACTATTCTTTTAACCCGTTTAAAACAGATCGGCCTCTCTGGTGTTGTTCACAGTTGGTTTACTTCCTACCTCACAGACAGGACTTTTATGGTGAGTCTGGATACCTGTTCCTCTGGGGTCCACAGCATCACATGCGGAGTGCCTCAGGGATCAATTCTAGGCCCAGTACTTTTTAACCTCTATATGCTCCCTCTGGGCAGCGTCATCAGGAGACATGGGGTGAATTTCCACAGTTACGCTGATGATACACAGTTGTACATCTCCGTGTCTCCTGATGACTCTCAGCCAATGGAAACACTTTTTAATTGCATTTTAGATATTAAATCATGGATGACTGAAAACTTTCTCCAGCTCAACCAGGGCAAAACTGAAGTTTTAGTCATCGGTCCTGAGGCCCAGAGAGAGAAACTTTTACCTAAACTACAATCAATGACTTTTTATCCATCACTACAAGTGAAGAATCTGGGTGTTATTTTCGACTCTGAACTGACTTTTATCCCCCATATTAAAAACATCACAAAAATAGGTTTTTACCATCTTAAGAATATCGCCAGAGTCTGCCCCATTCTCTCTCGGGCCAATGCGGAGACGCTAGTGCATGCTTTTGTAACCAGTAGAATTTATTACTGCAATGCCCTGCTTTCTGGTCTTCCCAAAAAGAGCATCTCAGGTTTACAACTTTTACAAAACTCAGCAGCACGTGTCCTGATGAAGACCAGGAAGCGGGAGCACATCACTCTGGTTTTAAAATCACTGCACTGGCTCCCCGTATGTTTCAGGATTGATTTTAAGGTTCTTTTAATGGTTTTTAAGTGTCTTAATGGTCTTGGGCCTTCTTATCTTTCAGAACTGCTTTTACTGTATAAACCCTCGCGGTCTCTGTGCTCCTCTGGCAGCCGTCTCCTAGTTATCCCTAAAGTTAAGACTCACACCCACGGCGAGGCGTCCTTCAAGTATTACGGCCCTCGCCTTTGGAACGGGCTGCCGGAGGACCTCAGGTCCGAAGGGAACATCCAGGCTTTTAAGAATAGGCTCAAGACCCACCTTTTTAGCTTAGCTTTTAACTGATTACTATTTATCTATAAATACATATTTATCTCTTTTATTATTTTTATCATTTTATATACATCTTAGTGTTTTTATATGATTATGTTTTCTTTTACCATCTTTATAATCACTTTTAATCAGTTACTTTTTATCATTATTAGCTTTTATTATTTTATATGTTATATATCTTAAATCCTCCAGTGTTTCCTCTGCGGAGCCCTCTGCCTTGGGGCCGGTGGTCAGGGGCGGCGGCGGCCGGGGCGCTCCCCAGGTAGTGCCCGGGCACTGGTGGGGGTTTCTGCCCTACGCCACTGGGCGTCATGGGCCGGTGTCTTGGCTGCTGCCGTGGATCTGTTGCTGCCAGGGCAGATGGCTCCGCTGATGATGTGTCGTTCATTACCTGACCCATCTGAACTCAGCCTATTGTTTCCTCTGGTGTTCACGAGTGTGTGTGTGTGTGTGCATGTGTGTGTGTGTGTGTGTGTGTGTGTGTGTGTGTGTGTGTGTGTGTGTGGGTGATTGTATGTCCACTTTGGAAGTTGGGTGCGGGAGGGGAACTGTAATTTTTAATTGTTTTATACTTGGGGAGGGGGGCTGGGATGGGAATGTGGGATCTATGGGGCCATTTTAATCTGTAAAGCACTTTGAGTTGCATTTTTTGTATGAAAAGTGCTATATAAATAAAGTTGATTTTGATTTTTTTTTTTTTATGGTTAAAATCTGATGTTAGCCTAAATCTGGACAAGTAGGGGAGTACAGGGAGGTGGAGTGTACAGTCGGTAAAGACGGCTCTCCCTTGCCCTGCCTCCAACATGCCTCCATCTAAATAGGATAGATTATCCAGAGTTATCTCTGTAGTTATGCTGCTATAGGCTTAGACTGCTGGAGGATACACTGACCACTTCTCACACTCTACTGCTTTCTTCTACAGTCTGCTCTTTAACTGTACTATTTTGTGCAATTTCAGCTGTTAACTTTATTTTCTCTGTAAGTGTTTTTCTCCCCAGAAGAAGCGACAATGGCGTTCTGCTGAGCTGTGGTGGCCTCATGGAGGGGGCCATCGACTAGCACACTGCTGCTAACCACTTAAACATTCTCTCTCTCCTGATAATAACTTTTTGGTTTCCTTGACTTTTGATGTGGTACTGCTAGTTTATCCGTTTAATTATAGATCCACTAGGATAAATACAATAAAGTTTATCTTTCACCAAATAGAATATTTACTAAGTCATCACAATATAACTATAGACACATTACTTGTGTGTGTGTGTGTGTGTGTGTGTGTGTGTGTGTGTGTGTGTGTGTGTGTGTGTGTGTGTGTGTGTGTGTGTGTGTGTGTGTGTGTGTGTGTGTGTGTGTGTGTGTGTGTGTGCTCTGTCTTCTCGATCCCCAGTGAGTCGTGGAGGATGGCTGCTTATACTGAGCCAGGATTCTCTGGAGGTTTCTTCCTGTTAAAAGGGAGTTTTCCTCTCCACTGTTGCTTTATGCTTGCTTAGTATGAGGATTGCTGTATAGTCACTGACACTAGTCAGTGACTTGATGCAATTTGCTGGGTTAATTATGTAGGAAACATTATTTCTAATTGGCTTAAGGAACTGTGAATTGGAATGTTAATTATGTGAAGTGCCTTGAGACGACTCTTGTCGTGATTTGGCGCTATATAAATAAACTTGAATTGAACACATTTCAAACGGGGGGGGGGGGGGGGATTTTAGGTTTTGTGTGAAAATAAGTTCAGGACTACAAATGTGCTTCACAAAAGTGATGTCATCGAACCAGACACGGAGAAAACTGAGGGGAAAATGGCTGTAAATTCAGTGAATGTCCCACAGGAGGAAAGAACCACCATAAATCTGGTCATGTGGTAAGTAGCAGCTACGTTAGGGAGAGGAGATTATGTGGTGACGTCACATACGTGACGTGCCAATTTCTGGTGTGTAGTCGTGCTAATTACAAACTTGTACAAGCTGATAAATCTCAAAGAAGTACATGACTGGTGTGGTCGAAACAGCCATCATTAGTTTTTGTTTAAATTGCAGTACAACATATGTGAGATCCAGCTCGTAAGGCAAAGCGGATTAGAAAATAGAGTTTTTAGCCCCGTTGACTTGCGTTCATTTTTTTATTCTTCAAGGGACCCATGATGCAGAAGTGACTTAGGCTCCCTGTAGATAAATAAAATCAGGATGAATTGTAAGCAAATCAGGACACAATAAATATATTTTTGTTAAATTTCACAATTATTATTATTTTCGTACACATGTTGTACATACATAAGTTGTACTATTTATGTATTTTATTGTTTTTCAGTTTTAGCGTACACACAAGTAAAAATGCTTCTTTACTTCTAATTAAATTTTGTGATTTTATGTGTAATTTTGTGTGTGTCAAGGGTTGCTAGGTGGATAGAGCTACGCCTCTCCAGGTTTTCATTGTCTCTCACGTGAAGTCTGAAAGACGACACCTCCTGCACACAGCCTTGTGTTTTGCATGCTGCTCAACATACTTTCCATTCCCCCGACCATATAATTGGTCCTGCAGGGACAAAGGGGCAATTTGTGTCTTCTACATCTATAATCAGCTGAGTTCTTCGCAGTGCCTGATCAGAACTTTGAATGTTCCTAAATGGTTTATTTTCTATCCATTTTCCACCTTGGTTCCCGTCTTCTTACTCGTCTGAAAGTTGTTTTGACATTCTCATCGTTTATGTCGTCCACGAGCCTAACAATCTGCATGGCCGCGCACTGTTGTCCTCGAGGCATGAACTTGTGTTGTTACCACTCTCAACTGCTTTTGTAGGATGGAAAAGATTTGCCAGGACCACAGCTACGCTGTTTTCACATTTAGGACTGCAAAGTCTGCACACAAATCCCTCATCCTGTCTTGGTTCTAGAAAAAAAAAGAAGAAAAACAGACAGGGATGGTCTGTTGATTAAGATCTGTAAATGGCAAATTTCCACAAGAAAGAAGCTTGGATGGAGGAGGGGGAACGTATAAAGACAAGGACAGACAGATTTTAGACAACTGTGGAAAGAAATAAGAAGGATTGGCCCCAGGTTTCTAAAACCCTTTTTAGATTGACATTCTGGAATATGTGTGGACAATTCAGTCCAGTTTTTAACCAGAACTGTGTTTTCAGACACACCACTTTTGTACCGGTGTCGGTACAGGATCTGCTCGGGTGCAATCGGCTCGGGGTCCTTCGACTGCCGATGACGTCAAAGTACGGCAAACCCACTCGGACAAAATACACTACACATCTATACTGTTGGAAAGAATTTAGCAGTTTCATTATTAAAATAATGTTTCTTAAGACGTAAGTTTGTGTTTATAATGTATTTGTAAAATAAAAACTATATTGTATTCATAATGTTGAACTCCTCTTTGAGCACATCCCTTGAAGAATCATAGGTATTAGCAACACCTGTGAAATTGTATTTGCAGGAAAGAAGTGTGTCCCGTTTATTGAAGTATTTTGTGTTTAGAGTTTTTGATGTCTTGTCCATGAGTAGTTCAGCTACGCTCATAGCTGCTAGCCAAAACTCTGGAGTTAAAAGTTTTCTGGCTTTACTAAAATACCTGTCTGTACTTATTTGATTGATAGTATTTTTACTTTCTATTAGACTCCAAATGTAATCATTTGGCACGTTTCTAATTCATAATTTGTAATAATGTAATCGGCGATATTAGCATTAGCATTCCTATGGGTTTTTCATTGTATATTAGCATTGCTTTAACCACTCGCTGCCAAATTGCAGCCTTTGAGATTAGAAAATCTCCTTTTGTCACATCGCAATTTAATTGCACATGCAGTTAATCTTTCAGCCCTAATATACATGCAGCTCTACGCTAAAAATGTATTTTCAAAGAGGTAATGATGGATTTCTTTGTAAAAGTTGTCCATCTTTCCAATAGAAAGATTTGCCTGGACGAACGTAACGTGATAACAACGTAACGTCATTACGTAATTCCGTAAGGTTCATGTTCAGCCAATCAACTACTTAGACGTCATCGGCAGTCGACGGACCCCGAGCCAATTTTGCACCCGAGCAGATCCTGTACCGACACCAGAACTTGTCCTTTCAGCTGCCTTCACACAGCAGGGAAAAGTTTCAGATGTCGGGGGGGGGGGGGAATCGGACTTACGTTAAGCATAATTTTGGACACACAAATAAGCATAAGAGACCTGGAAGATGAAGCTCAATGGTTAAAGGAATAATGGAAGCGGTGTGAAGCGCTCAGTCGCGCGTCTAGACGGTACCTTAGGAGGCGAGCCGCCATGGTTCGCCGCATGCTACAGGAGCGAGCTGTCTAGGTGCGCGCAGTGTCCCCCGGTCCCCTCCTCCTCCCCCTTCTCCCTGTCCGGAACTCGACCTCACCAGTCTGAAGCAGCCACCTTGTCCGTGACAGGTCCAGACCTGTTTCTAGGGGCGTCGTCCGGTTTAATTACGGAAAACGTTATCCGGATGTTTGTATTCAGACACAAAGGTCTTACGGACAGAGTCCTGAACATTTCCGTTTTTCATGGCCTGTCTGAAGGGGGCTTAACAGTTAACAAAACAAGCATTTCCATTTGAAACACGCCTGTCTGCAATAGAATGTCTTCCAAGGAATTTAGGTAATGGGAGAGATTCCTCTAGAGGTGCTTTAATAGGACACACCATGCCGGCATGTCGGCGTAATATTACCGCAATGGTATGTCTATAAACGCGCCATGCCGGCATGGCGTTGCGCAAATATTGCGGCATTCGTTCCGCCTTGCTTGGTAGTAATATTGCCGCATCAGCCCCTCGCCTCTGACGGCTAAACGCGTGTCAGCCCCGCTAATCCCCTTGGAGCGACTGTGGGAGGCCCCACCCCCACCCCCACCCCCCACCCCCCCGCAAAAGAGGGTGGTCTCGTAAGTCAAGTGTACTGCGCGCAGGGTGCCGGCCGGAAGGAAAGCTCGCTGGACGGACGCGGAAACCATGGAGCTTTTGGCCGTGCGAGTGGACGAACAGATTAGTCTCCTTTTTACGAGGACTGTGAGAGACAGCCAGCTGTTCGACAGAGTGGTGAAAACACTGGCTGAGCGGGGTGTCAAGCGGGACAAAAAGCAGGTCACATCAAAGCTAAAGGTCCTGAAAAATAAATTTCACCAGTCTGACGTTTTTTCCGTCAGACGCTGAATGCGCGACCCTGTACGTCACACGCGGGGGGGGGGCAGTGACCTCCCTATGTCCCGTCTTGGTTGGAGAGGTGTCTGATGGCAGTATATTCTAGCTTCAGCTTTGCTACTATAAATGCCAAAATCCTCCCCAGGGTGCCGCGGCAAATCCCGTTTTGAAAACACTATGGTCCAAAAAAAAACAGCTTGAGAAGCTGCTACCCTGAGATTACCTACGCAAGATCCCCCTCTCTTCCCTCCAAAAACATTCCCCCATGAGCTCGTCCTGCCGAGGAAAAGACTGACTAGCACTGGCTCAGCCCCAGAATGATGATCCTCAGGATACCGATTCACAACACACCCAAAGGGCCTTGAGTGGGAAGGCATTTTTATCAAAAACAATTCCATGAAGCTGCAGGTTGAAGCAAAAATACCAAAACATGTGCCTGGAAGTGCTGACATATCAAGCCTGGTTGTAAATCTGGTTATTTGGCTTTGTACAGCTCTCAGCAAGTCTGCAAAGAGTTCTATATTATGTTTAGAGTGTCACCCAGACGTGTGGCTGACCTCGTTTCAGTAATGTATGTATTTGGTGGTGGAACAAAGCTGTTGATGGTGTTTTAGTGAAACAATATGACCCAGCACAGAAATCCACAGGCACACATTAATTTACAGCCTGGTGAAGCTGAAAAGGACCAGCCGGGTGTTGTAAAGGAAACAGACTGCATTCGTTCAGTTGGTTCCAAGTGCCAAGTAAGGACATGAGAATGAGGGCCTAGGATTATACAGAGGTGGAAATGTATATGTATCCAAATGGCTTCCATCTAACATCTTTAAGTGAATCCATGAATAGGCTAGTTGGAGCTTGCAAATGTAGAAATCTTTGATAATTTACATCAGTCAGTCCTAAAGAGTTATTTGAACATGCATAAGACATTTTAAATAATTGTAGGTCCAGTCTGTGAAGTTAAAATAACAAGATGTATTTGGGCATTTCTGATTGGCTACAGTTTCAAAAGTAAATCTGGAATTTCAACATGCATAAAAAGTAAGTGGAGGACCTCTCGTGTCCCTTATCTGGAAAACATGAGGAATCTTAATAGTGGTGCATGCTGTGTGTTCTGTGCTATCTCACAGCCGATGGAGGACATGCTTGGGGAATGTAAAAATGTCTGTGGGAGTTTGACCCATAGAGAATGAACAGCTGATGTATTGGGACTAAGAGAAAAGAGAGAAAGCAGATAAATGAGGGTCTGATCCTGACAATAGATGTCTGAAGTACAGAGATTAGAGGGGCATGATACATTTGAAAAATTCACCTTGAAATTCACCAACTGGAACAAAGATGTGGAGCTCATCAGCCACGCCGAGTTAGGAAACAGGAGTAAACAAGAGAGAAGCTCTCTGCTACTTTTGGCTCAAACTCCTTCCACATTCTTCCTGCTTTCACCTCTGGTTTTCCTGTTCAGAGTTTAAAACCATTATCAATAGTCCTGGGACTGGATGGAAGGATCATCTCTAAGACTTTTGACAGCAAATACCTACTGCATGTTACATACATATGCATGTCAGTCCTTGGTGAGCAGACTCATGCTACACTTTTTCAGAAGTGTAGAACAAATGAATTAAAAAAGAAATGGGTGAATTCTGAAAATATCACATTTATACTTGGGTCAGCTCGGTATTTGCATTGACATCCATGTGTTGTTTTTGCCCTGCTTCCCTGCAGTCCATCTTGTACAATACACACCTACCTGTGGACTGATTGGCTGGCTGAAGGTAAAGCCTATCTTCTAGTGGGAACCAATGATTAGTGCAAGATGAATCAGCCCACGGTGGCTCCCTGCATGTGCTATTCATTATCAGTCTGGATAAAGTGGGGCATTCTTGGATGGCAGAGGAGCCCAGGGCAGCACCACTGCTCAGTAAGAGAATAGGAAGCTGTATGATTCATGTCAGTCTCGAAAAGTGACACTGCTCACACCTACTTTTGTTTACTAACTTGTGGCACTTAGGAAGGACACTACAGACTTGTCCACACTTCTTTAGCCCCGCCCACATGATCAGAGACATCCACGGCTCTAAGAAGCTCTGGATGTGCGGGGACAGGCTGACCCCACCCACCCCAGGAAGAGCGTACCTCTCTCTCTCTCTCTCTCTCTCTCTCTCTCTCTGTCTCTCTCTCTCTCTCTCTTTCTCTCTCTCTCTCTCTCTCTCTCTCTCTCTCTCTCTCTCTCTCTCTCTCTCTCTCTCTCTCTCTCTCTCTCTCTCTCTCTTTTGGAGCACCGCTCTGCTCTTCCAGATGGCCAAAGCCAACTTGACCCATTGGGTCTACTCGGGTCAGGCTGGGCCTCTGGTTGAAAATGAGAACTTTAGCAGCAATGTTATCTTGTAGCGAGAATGCCACTATAGTTTGATCCCTGCTGCAGCCTTTCTGTGTGGATTTAGCATGTTCTACCCATACATGCTTTCACCGAGTTCTCCGGTGTTCTCCCACAGACCAAAAACATGCATGCTAGGTTGGAGACTAAATTGTCTCTAGGCGTGAGTGAGAGTGTGAATGGTTGTTTGTCTCTTTGTGGTTCTGTGCAGGACTGGAGAGCTGTTTAGCCACCTCTCACCTGATGACTGAGATATGCACAAAGTACTCACGACCATAGGCGGAGATCCCAGGGGGGACGGGGGGGACGCGTCCCCCCTCACACAAAGTTGCCCCCCCCCCCCACAAAAGAAGTTATTGTAAACACATAAATGCTATCAGTAAACCTGTATTGTCTTCTAAAACCACAACGTAAAAGTTAGTCTGCTAATACAAAACAATGTGTTTTTAATTGTTGAGAAATTAGAGTTCCCCCCCCCCCACCCCCAAGTTGGTACGGTCGGTTCTCACACGCTGTTTCCAACGGGCGGGGCTGCCGGCTCTGCCCCACTCACAGCTTCACAGCAGCCTGCAGGCTCACAGGAGGCGGGAATCAAAAAGCCAGCGGTTTCCAGCAGTAAGTCAATAATCACACGCTTGTTCTACAAAATTAAATATGTGTGTCAAATGTGGTCATAAATGTCAAACATAGACACCGGTTATCTTTACATTTTGATCACCGGTCGGAGATCCCTTTATGACAGACCACCACCACCACAGTAAAAACAAGTTGTCACTTCATGTTCTCTGGTCATTCCAGGATTATTCCACTATTATTATTCCATTCACTAAGGTGACCAAAAGTTCCTTTTTCCAAACACGTACGCTTTCACGGTCTTCCCCTGGAATCTGCGGAGCATTTATAGATCAATGAAAATGTCCGCGTTTCATCCTATTTAGCAGATGAATATGGAAGAATCAAAACTAACTGGCCCGATGTCTGGAAAACCACAGTGTTTAACCGCTCTTATCACGTCTTCCCCAGGCTCTGCAGTTGTTTACAATATGTCAAAGTGCAGGTGCACCGTGCAGCTTAGGGATGAACTGGTTGCAGCAAATGTGTGGTGGAGGCACGCTGCTCAAAGCTCTCAGTGTAAAACATAGAGCCAAAGATCCCGTTGGCCACACAGACCCAAAAACACTATGGAAACTGAAAAAAGTGAGAGATCAATTAAACTGAAAGATAAACTATAGAGTATGTATATGTGTAGTGTATTTGTAAAGTAAGTTTTTAATTTTTATTATTAAAATGAAACAAATATTTCAAGAATATATTTTTAGATTTTGTGTATCTTTTCGTTCAGTAGGACTTAGATAAAGTTATTAAATATTACAGAGTTATTCTCTAATAGCCTACAATCATTTCTATGATTTATTAAAGAGATTTCAGTCATTTTGATACTTGACTTGTGAAAGCTGATTTGAAGTTTGTTATTTTTTCTAGCCATATTTAGAAGGAAAATTTCAAACATATTAAAATCAATATGGAATTATTTGGATTTTAGTAGCTTTCATGTTATGTGATTTAATAAAATTTTAATTTGACATTTATGTTCTCTCTCTTTGTTGTGAAAAAGTTAGATATGTTTTACTACTTAAAATTAATGCTTTGCATCCGTCCACATGTGTAGCTGCTGGTCAGCTAATAGCCATGTCATTTCAGGACATGTTGCTTCAACTATTAACGATCTACTTTTAAATCTTTATTCTGAATTGCTTATTCCGTTTTAGGCCACAGTCTTGTTATTGAAATGAAAACAAAAAGAAAGGATGCTTATGAAGATGTACAAAATTGGCAAGATATTATTGTTGATCAATATCCTCCATCTCCGTTCTAATGACAATATCCCATCTGTGTGTGTGTTGCTGTCCAACTTTCAGCAGACCAGGTCAGTTGAAATGGCAGAGAAATGAAAAACAGCAGACATCAGGTCGTTTTTTTGATGCTCCAGAACGTCAAGTAAGTAGAAACTTGCATTTTGATAAAGACATCTATAAGAAAGAAATGAAATGTCTATGAAAGTGTTTCCAAATGGTTTCATTAGGCAAAGTCCAGTCACTTGAGCACAGGCAGCCAGAACCTGTCAGACACAGGCACAGAGTCTCTGGTCAGTCTCTTATAAGGACATACAGTGTTGTATGTAGAGAGCATTTTTTTCATGTCCCCCCAAAAAACTACTCTCTGAAGTTTTACTGTTTATTGTCCCCCCCCCCCCCCCCCCCCCCCCCCCCAAAAAATTTAAATGGGATTTCCGCCCTTGCTCACGACCCTGGTGAGGAATAAGCCATTCAGATGATGGGTTGATTGACTGATTTTCTATCAGAGAGCAGAATTCATGGCTCCATCATTTAGATCAGCAAAGCAGCCCCAGACCATAACACTGCCACCACTGTGTTTGACTACTGGTCTGAAGTTCTTTTCCTTTTCTTTTTTGAAATTCCGTGTTAGTTTTACACCAGATGTAATGGGACACACACCTTTATTTGGGCAAATGTAATAAAAACCATCATATCGGTTTTCATATTCATCAAGCAAAGGCCTAAAAATTTGATTTTAAAATATGTTTTATAAGTTCCTGGCATTACAGTTCAGCTTCCATCTACGGTGGAGTCGAAGCAAACTGAAGAGAAGCTATTTCAAGGCTCCTGTTTCACATTAACGTTTTCATTTTATGGTCTCAGGACTTGAAAACCTCCTTCTCAGACTGTTGCCAAACAATGGTAACAACCTTCAACAGACAAAGACTCACCGTGTTAGAGACCTGCAGCTGTAATGACACTACCACAAGTGGTTTGTTTCAACGTTTACTGTGCAGCAGCTTTATAATTAGCACATTGTCAGCAAACAAGCCTTTTCTTGTTTCACAGGCTGTCTGTAGTTATTTTGGGGAGAGCTCAGTCAAGAGGCAATTAGAGACTACAAAGACTAAAGTGTATCTATTATATGTGATTGTCTGGTAGTCTCAGAACATTATGAGCATGTTCAAGAGAACAGATTCACGTTACTTTGAGTTGGAGAATTTTACTGCCTTTTGACTGATCAAAATGGCACACGTGACTATATCTGTCCAATAATAAGCTCAATAATAAAACATTGGGGGTTACTGATGGCACCACTGATCCCTGATCAGTTGGGTATTTGTGTACAGAGATGGACCAGGTGTTTGGTTAAGATGCCTCCCACAGCCTTCGTTTTGGTCCATCTGCTTCAGTCCAAGCTACTGTTTGTTTTTGTTGTCCTGCCTTTGTTTGGGCTGTAGATGTCCTGCTTAAACCCAAACGAAACAAGATCTCTTGAAAAACTTATCTCACCCATGTGTGGACTTCTTTTCTATTTATACAAAATAACATGCCAACTGTAATCTGTTATCGCTATAACAAGTACAATAAAGTCTGAGTGAGAAATTTGCCACTGCGGTTGAAACGGTTTTGTGTTGTTTTGTGTGTGCCTGGATTTAAATCTTTGATTGGGCTAAACAAAACAAAAATATGTAAACTGCACAATTATTTTCCACAAGAGTTGCAGCTTTGGTCACCCTGAGCTCCCTACAAAAATGTGCAATCATTCATAAAAAGTAAAATAAACAGAAGCAACTTTATTAGGACTTAGAGAACACTACGGTAAATCTGCTGGTCCAACCTGCAAATGGTTGGTGGCTTTGGGTGCTAAATAGAGACTTGATTACAAACCAAATAGCAAAACAACTGGTAAAAATTATAGTCTTTAAAACTTTGCACTCAGAATAGTTTACACTTGGGCATTAACTATAGTGGCTCATTCATAGCACTGGGCACTGGGGTGTCGTGCATTATGATTATTATTAATATTACCATAGTCTAATTTATCTGTATATTTGAAAACTGATTTTATTTGTAAACCTGCTGATTTGGAGAAGGGAAATTAACGATTGTTTTGGAATTTTAGTAATTTTTTAACTGTTCTTGTCACGATGAAGAGATGGTTTGGACCCAAAAAATGCAGTAACCCAGGATGACACGAAGGCAGGAGTTGATGTAAGTAAAAATCCTTTATTTGGAGGAAGAACAAAAATAAATCCAAATGGCAGGGAGCCAAAATCCAAAAATCCTGGGAGTCAAAAGCACAAGAGGAACGAGCAGACTGACAGAACAAATAACGCTGAGAAACAACAACAATGAACCGACACCAGACACAGATAAGACAGAGCTTATATATACAAGGAGAAGTGATTAGGGAAAATGGCGGCAGGTGTGTGAAGTGAGAGCTGGAGGGAAGACAGGTGAACCTAATAATCAAAAATGGGCAAACAGAAACAGAGGAGGGCCAAATAAACCTAAAAAACTCTAAAACACAAAACTAAACCTACAGGCTACAGGGAGGACTAACACACACACACACACACACACACACACACACACACACACACACACACGCACACACACCATCACACACACAAATGCGCTAATATAAACAGGAATGGGGAATGGACAAGCACACACACACACAACTACACACACACACACACACACACACACACACACACACACTGAGCAGGGGACTGACACACACACACGTAGAGCTGGGGACAAAGAAGCTGGGGACTACAAGGACACAGAATGTAAATGAGACCTGGAGGGCCTGGGGATGAATGAGATGACACAAGACCTGGGAGGAATAGATTTAAAGGACTACCAACATAAGACACATAATGGACGCAGACAAAGGACACATGAGGGCGCTATGAGACACAAAAGGGGAATCTAAAGAGGGATGGAGGACATAAGGAGACACATGGGGAAGACACAGACGCAGACCATGACAGTTCTTTTTAACACTTATGGACTAAGAGAAGAAAGATCTCATATAGCCCATGGCCCAACCAGCCGCCACTGACTCAGAATTCAGATTCAAATTTTTCTTTGAAAAAAAAAGTCACTATTTCCAGCAAAGGAACAACAAACAGTAACATTTTACAATAAGGGTTCCTTCATTAAAGTTACAATTTGCTTTATTAAACATTAATAAACAAAGGATCCCTTTGCATTGCCTTCCAGCTCAGCTCTCTCTTCACCACGCCAGATTGGTACAAAGCCCGCAACACTGCAGACGTAGCACCAATCCACCTGTCAATCGTGCGCTCCACGTTCCCTCACTCGTGAACAAGACCCTGAGATACTTAAACTCCTCCACTTGGGGCAGGACCATTCTAACCTTTTCTGATACAAGACCATGGACTTGGATTTAGAGGAGCTGATTCTCATCCCAGCTGCTTTCACACTTGGCTGCGAACCGCTCCAGTGAGAGCCAGAGATCACGTTCTGATGAAGCCAGCAGGACCACATAATCTGCAAAAAGCAGAGACTCTATCCTTAGGCAACCAAAACCCATCCCCTCAACACCTTGGCTTCTCCAAGAAATCCTGTCCATAAAAATTATGAACAAAATCGATGATAAAGGGGAACCTTAGTCCAACTCTCACCGGATATGAACCCTTCTTACCCGATATTGTCAACTATCAAGTGTCCTTAAGGTTAGTGCATAGAGCCGGGGAGGGGGGTCTGCTTAGCAATGTATGACACAATATGGTTAAAGAGCAAGTCACCCCCAAATAAACTTTTTTTGCTGATAAACTAAATAAACGAGTGTCTAATTGTGCTGCAGACACGTGTAGTCAATAGTTTGGCACTTCAGTGCATCTTAGTTAAAATTTAAATATTCTGCCTAAAACTGGCAGTGTTGTGCTATTGTCAGGTAAAAACTCTGCACTGTATTTTAATTTAAATCTGCCAACGCTATTGGCTAAGAGGTATGCTATGATGTAAACTGGTACATTATGATGTCACAATGCTGTTGTGAGCTTGTGTGTGTGTGTATTTGTTAGCAGCTCTGCCCTCTCAGTCTGCCAGGCAACAGCATTTGTTGCATTTTTCAAACATGAAGTGGGAGTGGAGTGAAGACTCTGGCAGGGGTTGACTTGCTCTTTAAGGAGTTGTTCATACTTCATTTAATAGTTTATTAATGCACTAACATTATTAAATGAACCCTTATTGTAAAGTGCTGCCCAGCCTTCTTGAGTCAAAATGCAAACCAGCTCAAACCATGAAACAACCTCTTTCTTTCACCACCACTGTTTTACCTTTTTCTAATCAAACTCTTTAGAGATTATTTTATTCCTCTTCATGGACAAATTTTTTAGACTACAAAGAGTCTCTTGTGATGTAAAATGCTTTGGAGTCCTCTGATTGAGAAAAATCCAGGTCATTTATCATTTAATAAGTTAAGATCTTCCTTCTAACATTTAAAGCTCGTAATAGTCTTAGCTTAATGTTATCTTGTGACTTTATCTTGTGATGAAGCTTAATAATAAGCTTCATCACACATCAGTGATCTGGTTGTTCCATATGTACCTAACAGAGCACTATGCTCTCAGACTAAGTTTACTGGTTGTTCCTAGAATATCTTAAAAAAGGATGTGAAACAGCTCTTTTAGTCATCAAGCTCCCTTCCTGTGGAACCAGCTCCCAGCTTTAGTCCATGAGCCAGATACCTTGTCTACTTTTAAGTTTTGGCTTAAAACGTTTTAATTTGATTGAGCTTACGGTTAAATTATGAGTGATATTGGCCCAGGGTTTTGCATGAGTAGGGGAGTTATCTCTTTAGTTATGCTGCTATAGGCTTAGACTGCTGGAGGACACAATCACCAGTTTTCTGCACTGCTTTCTTCTACCACAACTCTCCAATTGCATTATGTCCTCTTATTTCAGCTGTTAACTTCATGTTGCCTGTAAAGCCTAGTTTATGCCTCTGCTTCTGTGTCGACACAGAAATGGAGAATGCAAGCTTGTGATTGGTCAGGACGCCGCTTTCGTCAACAGCGCCATAATTGCCCCATCAAAATCATTAAGAAAGCTGAAAGATATATAGCGGCACACATGGAGCAGCTTGCAGAATACCTCGCAAAAAACTCTTAAAATATGCATGTTTTATTCACCCATGACTGGAGGAATGAAAAGATACACAGCAAGCTTTTCGTTCGTGGATAAAAATGACAGAAAGCGTGGGTTTACTGGTGGTGAGCACATGAAGAGGTGGAGGAGATTGAAGGGCAAATTTTATCCATGTTCAAAAGTATCGGAAATACAAAAAACATAGTGTAAATATGGGCCATTTCCATCTGTACTGGGTCGGCTCGGGCAGCCCCAGTCGGCCCCAGCCTGGCCCGGTTGATTCCACACATCCTTGTCTTAAGCCCATGTGGGCTTATTCTACCCACCAATCAGAGGCTTGCTCCAATGGAAGGTGTGAATTTGCTGTCAGCAGTGGGTGTGTTGGCCCTGGTCGGCCTGAAGCAGACCCCCTCGAGAAGAGGGCTGAGAATGAGCCTTGGTTGGCCCGGAAAAATACCAGGCCACCCATATGTTAACAACCTACGCTACCCGGCCCGGGCCGACCCGGTACAGATGGGAATGGCCCATTAGTAAATGCTCTATCTTGGACTGGATACATGTAACATAAAACCAGGTCAAACAGATTCAGGGATAGCTTCTTTCCCAGGGCGATCTCTATAGTGAATAAGCATAAAAACAATTAAAACTGCTTAGCGAATGTCAAGGTCACCGTCATCTATTATTCTGCTATTCTAATGCCATTTTTTTTACATGATATGGTAGCTGCTATTCTGTATATAGTGTGCTATTCGGCATATATTGTACTTACTATTGTTTTGTTTTAGGGGACCTTTATATTTAGAAGTATTATTGTATTGAGCACCAAGGGAGTGACACTCCAATTTCGTTGTATCCTGTGCAATGACAATAAAGGCTATTATTATTATTATTATTATTATTATTATTATTATTATGTCAGGATACACCAGAACAGTGCTCTGCCCTCTGTTGTCCTGGCCAGGAATTACTTTGCAACGCTGCCCAGGAGACAGGGAAGTCCAAGAGCAAAACATCTCAGCAAATGTGTGTGTGTCTCTCCTTTGTGGAGCTGATGCAGAATCATACACTAAGCTTAGGTGTTTTTCTATAGAAAAGCTATTACATGTACTGGAGAAAGCCGTTGGCTGGCACGCAAATCACTGACTTTCTCCCTCTCCTGTTATCAGAGGTGGAAAGCAATGCATTACATTTATTTGTGTTACTGTAATTGAGTAGCTTTTTTGTGTATTTATACTTTTTAAGTCATTTTTAAAGTCTGGACTTTTGCTTGTGTATGTTTTTTTTCAAAGAACTGTACTTCGCTACATTTTCAATCATATTCGTTACTGAGTAAAAAAAGACAAATTCAGCTGTAAACATTGTGTGCTCCAGCCGTGTGTGTGTGTGAACTCAAAAGTTTCTTCTTGATGCCACAGTTATGTGATGATTTAGCCTGTTTCTCTATTGTACTAATTACTACAAAAGCAGTTCAATTAAGTTGAATTAGTCATTCAAATGATTCTAAAATGACGCATTGTGCGTGAGTGTGTGTGTGTGTGTGTGCGTGCGTGCGTGTGTGTGTGTGTGTGTGTGTGTGTGTGTGTGTGTGTGTGTACTTGTCTTTATATGTTTAAGTGAACAAATTTTGACTAACATGTAGACATTTCCACATGGGGACAATTTGCTGGTCCACATAATATTAAGCACCCTTAGTTTATTTAGAGGTATGGTGTGAATTAGCTTTGAGTTTATGTGAGTTTAGGTTATGGGGTTAGAATAGAGCACCACTGGTTATGGTTAGAGTTTGGGTATGGGTTAGGCATAGCGAATGGAGGTCAATAGAGGTCCACATAAGCATAGAAGTATGTGTGTGTGTTTGTGTGTGTGTGTGTGTGTGTCTGCGTGCGTGCGTGCGTGTGTGTGTGTGTGTGTGTGTGTGTGTGTGTGTGTGTGTGTGTGTGTGTGTGTGTGTGTGTGTGTGTGCGTGTGTGTGTGTGTGTGTGTGTGTGTGTGTGTGTGCGTGTGTGTGTGTGTGTGCGTGCCTGTGTGCATGCATGTGTGCGCACACATGCATGCACGCAAGCGTGTTGTGAGCTTACACCTCTTAGGTGTATCCATCCTTAAGCTTGGTTTATGCTTGACACATTCACTTTTCGCTTGGTGATGCGGCTCGCGGATGTAACGCACTTCACAACTTGCAGCATTTATGGTTGATGCAGCTCGTCTCTGCAGTGAGCCAATATTCTCCCAATCTAAATGGGGCAGCATGGAGCTCTACGGCATGCATCCAACACTAAACCATCGTAGAAGTTAAAATTACTGTTGTTTACAACATGGCATTCCAGCATTTTTAACAGCGTCCTCGTGCGAGCTATTTCTCTCCAAGAATTATTAACAACACATTGATCACGGTGATCTCTGAGAGCTGAATCATACAAATGTCTGTATTTACTAACCTCTGCCATACTAGTTCTTGCCGGTCCGCCATGTTTTTCCGTGTCCAACCGTCCGCGTGGTTAGAAATTTTCCTAGGTGCACGGTGCGGAAATTTTGGGCCTTGCGGAGACGCGGTGGAGGGGCGTGGGTGTTAAAATGACACAATTTCGCCGTGCGGACCTCGCGGACGCGTCAAGCATAAACCAACCTTTACGCAGACAAAGAGTAACTAAGTAACTTTTACTTTGAGTACATTTTATTTATGACACTTTTAATACAAAAGGAACTCACAATTGTTTTTCACCAGGTTAATTGTAAAACAGATTACTTTTATTCAGTTTTTATTGTATTTTTTTTTTTTGTTTTGTTTTTGCATAGCCTGGACAAAAGGCCCAAATTAAACATTATTAGGTGATTTACGTCAACAAAACAGTGATAAAGTTTATAATTAGTTTTCCCACTTCTTTACAAAACAGTAACCCAATGTTGCAAAAATAATAAAATGAGACTTTTTATTAAAAAATGCATCTATGATCTAAACTTGAGCTCATAAAAGATTTGACAGTTTGTCTAATACAAATGTGTGTCTTTTGCTGAAGTGATGATTAGATTTATTTGGCCCAATTCTAATTTATTTTTAATATAATTTCTAAAGATAAAGAAGATAAAAATAGTACAAAAACAGCTCAGTTCTATAAATAAAGTCATGGTAAAATAACACGTCACAGAGAGATAAAATATTTATTTAAGGTTTGTTTTAATGCCTTCTTGGTCATAAAAGAGGTGTAATTCGTGAGATTTTATGGAGCTATCTTCATATTTGCCGTGTTGTTAAAAAGAGACTAAATGATGATGAATACATACATCTGGTCTATCACAAAGGTCTAGCTTATTACTTAATGCAAAGGCTGTTTAAAAGGTGCCTGACCCCTGTTAGCTCACTCAACCTGTTCCTGTTTAAAACACACACACGCCTACAACTACACACATGCACACACGCACACACACACACACACACACACACACACACACACACACACACACACACACACACACACACACACACACACACACACTCAATGCTGACTAGGTCATAACCGGGGTCAGCCAAAGAAGCGTGAAAGCCGTTTAGGTCAAAAGTCACGCAATTAAATTGATACATTTAGTCAGATTTACGTTTGATGTTTCCGATGTCTCTGAGTCTGAGAGGGTAGAATTTCAAATGCATCTTAAGATCCTCATTTCAAACACAAGTGATGTACATTTGGTCCAAAAGGCTGGGGGTGAGTGCCACTCTTAATCTCACATCTTATCTGAATCACAGCAAATCATAGTTCCCTTTAAAGGTTTACAACCTGTAAGTGTTTCTATCTCCAGGTTTATCAGCACATAAATGTGCAGAACTCCTACAGTGTCTTATAACTAATCAGCCACACCACTTATTCTGTGAAAGCTGATAAAACAAAGAACATTGCTATAGTAGCTTCAGTTTGGGCAGCAGAACCTGAGTCTTTAAACAGCTTTCTTGTGGTCATGTACTGATTTATGGGACGGTAGGTGTTCCCTTCAAATCTTTGATCGTCCTATGGCGTTTTATCTGACTCAGTAAGCAGCCATGCCATAGCCTCATTTCAGCTGGATGCATATAAACGTGCCTTTCATGTTCCACATTAAGTAGGTGTTGTGTTACGTGGTAGCGTGGGAAGCTGTGAAGCACATTGTGAAATTTTGGGACATATATTAATTTTCTTTATTTCAAATTTCCACACCATGAAGATTTTTTGTCAAATAGAAGATTATCAAAGTAATTAAAGTGTTTTATGTAATAAGTTTAGTTTCAATGAGAAATAAAGTCAGATAAAGGAAAATCGTCATACATACATTGGCTATTTTTTCCTACCTCGCTTTGCTTCACCTGCTAATATCAAATCTAGCGGTGGCTGGTGATAAAAGATTCTTGGTAGAGCTAGAAAAGATTTCCCTTCTTTGTCTTTCTTATTGTTGAAATGATCGTTTGGATAATGACTACAATTCCAAAATTAATCATTAATTTTCCTTCTCAAAAAGCTGTTTAATAGATAGAGTATAATAATACAAAAATAAGTTATTTAAATTGTTTTAACCTAATTCACATTTTTATTTATCTTTATTTGTTTCCAAGCTTGAGTTTTCAGTCTCCAACAGCCTGTGTGTCTTAATTTGATCAAAGCATGCACACCTGAAAGTGCAATACTCATTTCAGCCAGTAGGTAGAACTAAGACAGCATAGAAATTGAGTTAGAATTCCTGTTTCAACATTGAAACAAAATAATTGTATTTTGCTGGAGTGAAAAGACCTGTGATACCGCCAAGATGGTAACTGCCCCAGAAGCACCAAGTTCATGGAAGCTGATTGTCCCAAAATTCTCCAGTTCTCCCTAGCAACAAAATGTGATTGGCTGTCTAGCTGCTGTTCAGTGGTGCTTTTACCAGTGGCGCAGAACTGATATTAGTGAGTCTGTTGGGGGAAAGTCAGTTTAATGAAACACAGTTGGTGAAAATGATGCATAAATAATCCAGATTGCATGTGAGCCCTCAGTTATGTCAAGCTGACAGATTTATAGAATTTATTTATTTATTTATTTATTTTACTTTTTAGAATTTTTTTTTCTCTCTTCATGTCAGGGAAGGTATAGCGCTCCTTATGGCCAGCTGCCACTGGTTAAATCTAAATATGTAAATCTAAACATATCAAGTTTTTTTATAAAGATTTTGAATCCAAAGTGAAGGTAGTTTTGTACATTCAGAAATATTTAGAGTAACATCTGAAAATAAAAAAGGGAAAATTAAATATTTATAAATCAAATCTGGATATATAAAGTTAAATCTAAAAGAATAAGATTCAAGAGTGATTTGACTAGATATTTCTTCATAACTGTCAAAATGTATTTAATATTTTGTAATAATACTGAAAATAAATGTTTTAGTAATAATTTAGTAATAACCCCAAAGTAGCCTAAAGTTATTTTCTTCCTAGGCGCCCTGGTCTCGCTCTCTCTTGCAGCTGTAAGAGGTAGTCTCGGAAGCTTTTTGTCCTCTGTTGGAGAGACTGGTCGTGTTTCCAGGTGGGGGCTTCATTTCTGAGCCAATAGGCAGGAAGCAGTGCTAATGTCATTCCTGTGTGACCGCTGAGCAGCACCGCAGCAAACCGAGCCATGCACGCACAAACAATCGCGATGTGGTGACTGTGCGTAAAAACAAGCTCTCTTCGCTCTCCACGCTTCCGCTGTCAGCTCAGAAGGTTCAGACCTTCAAAAAGCTGTTGGTGCATTAGTGCGCCACATTGGTGCGCACTGTTTGGACGTCTGTGCATCTCTTGAGTCCAATGAGACGCAGCGTGAGTGCCTTTTCTAACACCAGGAGTACTTCTGATAGTTTGGTGCGTCAGTCTGCAACCCTTGAGTGTTTTTGGAGGTAAGTTTTTTTTCAAAACTTTCTTCACTGTTTTAAAGATTTTGTGAATTAATATGGTCTTATTCATGGTTTGGAATTGCGCAAAGGCAAAGAAAATGCGTAAATTTGGACTGCAGGACCCTCATAACCAACCTTGTGCAGTTAAAATGCTTATTGAATCAACAGCATACGACTTTTTACGTCCCTCATTTGCGCCTTTGCGCAAAAACACGCGTCTCTTTATCTGCGCGTAAAACCAGAGTGACATCTTCGCATGCTTATGGTGGAAAAAAAAGTCGGTCCTACACGTCTGACGCCCTGAAGCCTCCAGATGTATGGACTCAGCTGTCGCCTGTCACTTTGGTGACAACTGGTCTGCTCCATGATCACTGCCTGTCCGCTGCAGAGCTGTCAAGGGGAGTGGGAGAGAATGTGGTCACTTAACTCCTGTTTTACTTTCACTGAATGATGGATAAGCTAGGAGAGACATGAGGAGTGGTGGGAGTGCCAAATAGAAATTCTTAAGAATTTTACTGCCATCAAACCAGCCCTCCGTTCGGAAACGAGTGTCAAGCCAGCCCTCCTTCAATTTTTACGAGCGCAACTACAAGAGAAATTATGGTGTCCCCATTCGAGGGTGTCTTTCAAAATAAAAGCGCACTCATGGGATGTGTGTCTAATGAACACTTTTTCCAAATGTGTTAAATGTTGTCTATAAAACTGCGTGTTTAATGATTTTATCTATTTTAAAAATACTTTTAATTAAAATAATAATAATAATAATAATAATAATAATGCATTGAACTTATATAGCGCTTTTCTAGACACCCAAAGACACTTTCACACTCACATTCACACACTGCTAGTGATGGTAAACTACTTGTAGCCACAGCCGCCCTGGGGAGATCTGACAGAGGCGAGGCTGCCATTTGGCGCCGTCGGCCCCTCTGACCACCACTAACACAGGCAAGTTGGATGAAGTGTCTTGCCCAAGGACACAACAGGATACCCCTGGCGGGAGTTGGAATCAAACCCATGACCCTCCGATCGTGAGGCAACCCGCTCTACCACATCAAGTACTACATCTTCACCAGAGTTCATAAAGATATGATGTGGCGTTACAAAATGTGGAATGTGTACTTTGACTGATGTGGAATGATGTTGCACAATCAGGCAGTTTTTGAGAAAGAAACCATTGAATATGGTGAAAATTGTCATTATGGACAACTTTGATCGCACTTTATTTTGAAATGCCACATCAGATCTTTATGAACTCTGGTGAGGATGCAATACTTGATGTATACTTTAAGACTAATCTCAAATGATGTTGCTCAATCAGACAGTTTTTGAGAAAGAAACCATTGAATATGGTGAAAACTGTCACTATTGACTGATCGCACTTTATTTGAAATGCCACATCAGATCTTTATGAAGGTTGGGCAGAATGTAGTACTCGATGTGTACTTTAGGACTGATGTGGAATGATGTTGCGCAATCAGACAGTTCTTGAGAAAGAAACCATTGAATATGGTGAAAATTGTCATTATGGACAACTTTGATTGCACTTTATTTTGAAATGCCAGATCAGATCTTTATGAACTCTGGTGAGGATGTAATACTTGATGTGTACTTTAAGACTGATCTCAAATGATGTTGCTCAATCAGACAGTTTTTGAGAAAGAAACCATTGAATATGGTGAAAACTGTCACTATTGACTGATCGCACTTTATTTGAAATGCCACATCAGATCTTTATGAAGGCCGGGCAGAATGTAGTACTCATTGTGTACTTTAGGAGTGATGTGGAATGATGTTGCGCAATCAGACAGTTCTTGAGAAAGAAACCATTGAATATGGTGAAAACTGTCATTGTTGACTAATTTGATTGCACTTTATTTTGAAATGCCACATCAGATCTTTATGAAAGTCGGAGAGGTTGTAGTACTCGATGCGTACTTTAGGAGTGATGTAGAATTATGTTGCACAATCAGACAGTTCTTGAGAAAGAAACCATATGGTGAAAATTGTCATTATTGACAACTTTGATTGCACTATATTTAGAAATGCCACATCAGATTTTTATGAACGTCGGGGAGGATGTAGTTTTCAGTGTGTACTTTAGGAGTGATGTGGAATGATGTTGCAGAATCAGATAGTTTTTTTAGAAATTAACCATTGAATAGTCAAAATTGTTTTTAGAGCCAACTTTGATACATTATTTTGAAATACCACATCAGATCTTTATGAACTTTATCATATAGTACTCAATCTGTTTTATGTTGCCCACAATTTTACAAAAATAATTACATTTAAATTGTGTTAATTCTTTTAATTCAAAGTGTTTTTAAATAAATTTAACCATTAAGAATGCAGTTTTATCTTGCACACAAATTTACACACAAAAAATGTTTAATTTGCTTTCATTCTTTTAATTAAAAGTATTTTTAAAATAGATAAAATCATTAACAACATAGTTTTATCTTGCACACAATGTTACAGGAATTTTTATTTAAATCGTTTTCATTATTTTTTGTTAAAATGATTTTTTAATAGATAAAATAATTTAAAACGCAGTTTTATCTTAGACAAAATTCAACACATACAGAAAAAGTGTTCGTTAGCACGTTCAGACACTCATCCTAGCAGTGTGCTTTTATTTTGAAAGACACTCGAATGAGGACACCGTAATTTATCTTGTAGTTGCGCCCTAAAATCGAAGGAGGGCTGGCTTGATGGCAGTGGAACTTTGCAGCTGTGAGCCAATTGTTTTTATTCAAAAAACATTCTGTTAACTCTGTGAGCCTCTTTATAAGATTATTCATTATGGATTTTACTTGCCAGTTTTGAAACGGCGCTGTTTAGGAATATGTTAGCTTTTCTGCAGCTTGTATTAATATTTCCTTTGATCTAATGTAGCATAGTGTTTCCTTTTATTGTTTCATCTTTTAAACTCAAGCTGTTTATATCCTGGGCTGTGTTCTAATCTACTATAATAAGGAGAGTTGTTGCTTTTAAGAAACATGGCTGTCAAAATGTTATTTTATGTTTATCAAATATCTGCCTAAGCCCTAAACCCTGCTAACCTGATTGGTGATGTCTAAAAGTCATTACTGCTGGTGTCAGGTTTTATTAAATGACCTTTGATGATGGTGTCACTATTTTGCCAGTTTTTACTGAAGAGCACTTTCACAACTCTAATGAGGATTTAGAATTCTTTGCACAATGAAAAGTTCAAGACCTCAGAAGTCAAAGTTGAATTTCACTATTTTAAAACAATTCTCACATGTATCCATAATCACACAATATTGTTTTAGTTATCTTTATTTTTCTGAACATTTTACTCATATGAGTGCGGCTGGCACAAAAGGTGGTGGTGTCCCCTAGTGGTCACAAGATGGCCTTGCTACCTTTAGTCATCACAGAGGGGAAAAACCTAAAGGCTTTCTGGATCTTGATCAGCTTTTAGCAGTCGATGATCCAGTTTCTATTATGAGTTCCATAACGTCTCAATGAATGATTTATGTTTATGTGATGTGCTGCCCTGTAGTCTGAGTTTCATACTTCCCAGCTGGAGGTGTGAAGGTTGTGCCGAGGCAGGAGAAAAGCCGGTGTGTGTGTGTGTGTGTGTGTGTGTGTGTGTGTGTGTGTGTGTGTGTGTGTGTGTGTGTGTGTGTGTGTGTGTGTGTGTGTGTGTGTGTGTGTGCGCGTGTGTGTGCGTGTGTGTGTGTAAGCTGAGCTAAGAGTTTCTGTAATCTCCTGCAGGTGAGAATTCTGTCAAGATATAAGATGAATAAATGCATTTATGACTGGAAAGGCTTTTGAAATATGAGACAGAATGCTTATTTGAGTCGGATTCCCAGAGATGTGAGATGAATCAAAAGCCACTGGTTATAAAAAAATAAAGTGTCCTTTTAAGGTTTGGTTCCAGAGAGAGCAGGGATGTAAAAATAGCTTGTACCATCTCA
Source organism: Nothobranchius furzeri (assembly GCF_043380555.1). Classification (NCBI taxonomy): domain Eukaryota; kingdom Metazoa; phylum Chordata; class Actinopteri; order Cyprinodontiformes; family Nothobranchiidae; genus Nothobranchius; species Nothobranchius furzeri. Next base: position 60,473,992 of record NC_091744.1, on the reverse strand, counting down.
CAGTTCTGATCCTCATCAGACTAGCCGGTGTTTAAGATTTAGCTGTTAGCTGCTCTTAGTGCAGTCGGTGTGGTGGTGGGGACCAATCACAGAAATCAACACAGTTTCAAAATAAACGAAACGAGATGATGAACACTGACAAAGTTCTCGCCTTTGGGGGTGTTTGTAAGGGAGTGTGTGTGTGTGTGTGTGTGTGTGTGTGTGTGTGTGTGTGTGTGTGTGTGTGTGTGTGTGTGTGTGTGTGTGTGTGTGTGTGTGTGTGTGTGTGTGTGTGTGCGCGTGTGTTTATGGCAGGCACCCAGCTGAGTATGAATGGGCAGAATGTGTATATGTTTGCCGCTGCTGATTTAAAAGCCAATGAAATGCACACAGAGACTTGTTTGTGCAAAAGCCAGAATGAATCACCTCTCGGCTGTGTAAATCACCCACAAGCCAAACACTCTGGCGGGGCTTTATCCCCCAAGACGTGGTGCAGCTCACTGTGGCAGGGCTAAAAGCGGCACAGGACAGGACCGTGTGTTGTGAGGAGCTGTCAGAGGAGGCTGGTCTTTTTGTGGTTCTGGATAGGGCGATGCGGCGAGGAGGCGAGCCACCGCAGAAAAAACACCAGAGGGCTGAGACCATTGACTGTAAACTGTTTGGGATAGGCTGGCAGAAGGCCGGATGAAATACGACTTGTTGAAACCCTGGTGGTCCTTGAATGTGCAGCGACTGTGCCTGGTGGGATGGACCGCCACTTGGATGGCAAAACTCAGGGCACTGTGGGTGCAGATCCTGCAGTCTGCTGAGCAGATTCTGGCATTCAGCTGATATCTGCCCTGAAGCAGACACGCGTTTGGACCCACATGCTACGCGTTATTCTCAAAGTGATTAAAAGTAGCTACAGTGGGTTAGCGCCTCCAGGCCCAGCTTTGTTTATTAGGAGCTACATGGTGATGTTAGAGGAAAGCAGGGTTGGCTTCACACACCAAGGTTCAGGGCCCCAGCAGATTTATAGTAACCACACTGCATAATTGCGGGACCAGTCGTCAGACCACCGCCGTGATGAAAGTTGAGCACATGTTTCATTATCACCACCATGTATAGACGTGATGCACAGCTCTGGGTGGATGCTTCATAATCATTGAGGTTCAGAGCTGCAAAACTGCTTATTATCAACATGTCTGGCATTAATAAAGGGGAATACCAGGAATAAAGATGTGTCAGCAACTTAAGAGAATGGAGATTTGGGTGTTGTGAAAAGGATTCGACCTGGATCCATGAACTTAAAATGTAATATTCATGAAAACTGACCCTTAACCTTTGAGTTGGTTCAGTTGTGACTGGCACAGTCCGGGTAGATTGTCTGGACTGGTTTTAAAATCAGAATAGAAAAATTAGTGATCCGATCCGTCCCATTACGCGCCAAAACAGTCGATGGAAATGAGCAATCGGAGTTAGCTCCTCTGTTGTTTGCAGCTTGCTACAGGTGTTTAGGGTTGGAAAGTAATTCTGATCAAAATCAAGGACAATTTCACCATAAATGGTAATGGGGTTATGGTTAGAACGTTGGTCTCCATCACTCAGAACATCCAGTTGAGCTAAACAGTTACGTGATTGGTCAATAAAGCCAATAAAAAGCCTTGATTGTTTTTCCAACACACAACAATGCTATAGTTTAGGAGTTTTGGACCTCCCAGTCCACTTCCTGTGGATGTCAGCCCTCCTGGTGGCTCACTTGGGTGGAGTCAGTAGATAATATGGAAAAGGTTATCTGGGTTTGAACACCTACCATGCTGGGAACGGGAGTTCTGGATGAACAACAAAAGTATTTCCTGAGATTTTCTGAGAACAGGAGCAGAATATGGAGGCTGGAAGGCTGCCAGATTACTCCTCCGTCCTCTTAGGATTGCTGTCAATAATTTGGTTTCATAATAAACGTTTGGTCTCACTCCAAAACAAACCCAAAGGATTACCTTATATGTAGTCCTTCAATGAAATATACAAAGTATATTTTAAAATCATCTATATTGAAACCAAATTAATCATTTGAATATTTTTTTACTCTTCTGTATCTACTTACAGACAGAACAAAACACAATATTTCATCAGAGTAAATAAACTGGTACTGGAACTTTCCAGAAATCATGCCTTTGCAATCTTTGGGTGCCTGCCCTGAAACCGTAGGATTGCAGGTTCAAGCCCCATCTGTTGGAGTCGCCATGTCCTTGGACAAGACGCTTAACCCACCTCGCCTGCTGCTGGTGGTTGGAATGACCGGTGGAGCTTACTGCTCAGCAGCCTCGCTTCTGTTAGTGCGCCCCAGAGCAGCTGTAGCTACGTCGTAGCTCATCCCCACCAGCATGTGAATATGTGCGTGAATGGGTAAATGGCTGTTTGTGTTGTAAAGTGCCTTGGGGGGGGGGGGGGGGGGGGGGGGACCTAGAAGGTGCTCTATCAAATACAGGACATGCCTCTAAAGTCTGAATTGGTTGAAGATGAAAACTTTTTGCTTTTCTGTGGACTCACTCTACATCAGTATTCAGTTCATGGACGTAGTTTTGACATTGAGGTGGGGGGACACGCCCAGCATGAGGACCGGGGGATGGAGGGTGTCTTTACAGTAAGTATACAAAAATATGTATAAAACTACAGCCTAGGGGCTCTTTTATGCAATGTCAGGAATGCAGAACTGGCAAGTACGCAGGTGGCAGGTACAGCCTATCACACATTAACAAGTATCAGCAGAGCCAATAGATGAGCTTATGGACGGTTCTAATGGGAAACAGGTTTTTCACTCAAGCTGTTGTTTGCCACTTGGTTTTCAACTTGGTTCTAGAGCTCAACCAGTGTCTATTTGATATGGAGTAATATTTTTTTGGACACTAAAAAGTGCAGGGGACAAAAATTGACTTTGGAAAAAGTTGGGGTGGGGGGGGTGGGGGTTGGGCTGACACCCCCCCCCCCAAAAAAAAACTTCATCCATGATTCAGTTAAACATAAAAATGTTGTTTTCATCCACTCAACTACGTAAAAGTAGTTTGACAGTTCTTCTTCCTGTTTTACAACAATTAAACAGCGATGACTTTCTGAATATTTTAGAGGAAATTTGTCATTCAAAAATACTTTTTTGTTCATTTTCTAGTAAGAAGCTTGAACAACACTACAATAGTTCAAACACATGACAACAAACTTCCTGTTTATAACATTGTAATGAAGTGGAGGTTATTACATTTTAATTAATGAGCCATAAGGCGTGGGATTCCATCGGAAATATAGAATCCACTTTACGGATCGAGGGTTATTTAAACCAGAAGATTGGATCTTTTTATTGCAGAGTTTAGGTAACCGTTATGTATTCACTCAGAGACAACAGAATAGAGAGAGTCAAGTTTAAAAGTTAAAATTTTTATTACTAACAAATTAAACTAGACTGACTTTAAAACTAAATGTATGGTGTAACTAAAAATGGATGAGGCGGTGAATGGATGACGTGTGATGTAAATCAGAACCAACAAATCCGAAGAAGCGATTAGTTCTGATGGGAACTGAGGATGTTGTTTTGAATTAAGCTTTGGTTAGCTTCAGAAACAGCATGAGACCCCATCATGTCGGTCTACCTTTGCCTTCGGTGGAAGTCCTCTGTAGATCAGGAATATCGAGGTCCAGTGAACCCTCTCTGGAAACCGAGCCGGTAGAAGAAACCGTGGTTCTGATCAAACCCGTCTTGAGTTACTTCTGGCACACGACACTTTTATTGGCGTCTGGTCAGACCCAAGCCTGGGTCGGTGGAGCTTTTATTCTGAAAGGAGCTGTTGTTGCCGCTGGTTGTTATAGCGACTGGATTTTTCAGCTTGTCGTTGGTTCTTTCGGTTAAAGAGTCAAGGTCAGGATTGGCCACTCCGTCACTTGCTCTGGAACGCTTTGAACTGGCGTTAGAGCTGATGTGGCATAGTTTTATACTTCGGATGTTTTGGTTTATTGTTGAATGAAAATTACCAAACACCGTCAGAAGCACGCCTCCGTCAGATCTGTAAGATTCTGATTGGATCAGTGAAAGGAATGTGTTATGTCTTTTTAACGCTACGTGAAATGAGTCCTGTTGGAACACTTAAAGTCACAGTACTTATTATTTCTTTAGGATCATAATAAAGTAATTAATATTTTGATTTCACAGATCGGTCACATCTTATTATATTGACTAACACTTTGATGGATTCGCTTTATTAAAGTAGAGTTCTTTGATTAATTAAACGAAAAGAGTTAATTCTTCGTTCTTCTGTTGAGCTGAAAATAAGCAGGTTAGAAGGAATGCATGAGACCTTGAGACTTATCTCATGCAGACTAGTTCTGAGCAAAGAAGGGAAAAATAAGAGTCATTCGTTCTGTTACAACATCTTATCAATTCAAAACCCTTCCCCAGTGTCCACCAGTCAGTAGATCCCACTCTAGTCAGGGAGAAGTCTTCAAAGTTCAGTCCTAGATGTTGAATCTGAAGTTGCATTATTGATGCTGGTTGTTCCTTATAGATAATGTCCGTTTACACCCAAAGCCAGTTTACAACAGCAAAGTTGTTACGTGGTTTCCATCTTTGAGCTATGATTTTCTTCATTGTAGTGGAAGCCAAACTTTAGTACTTTAGCCCAGAGGTCAGGCCATTCCCATAAAACAAGTAAACAGCCCAGAGTCCCAGGGAAACAAAACGAGCAGAAAGGATGAGATGTGGCACCCATATTGGGTCTAATAAATTATGTTGTCATTCAGATTTTTTGAAGGTGTTCAAGTTTTCAATAACAAGAGGGTGAATTGCTGTTACTCGTGAGGAAATATGAAATCTTTGCAAGTGTTTCAAAACATTTTGGACATTCCCTCATGGATGCTGTTCTCAGTTTGTTGCCAATGGTTGTAGCCCAGCGAGACATTGGCTTCACTGCAGGATTACTTCTGCTAGATTTCTACTAGTTTTCAGGAAACTGCAGGTGTTCAAACCCCATTAAAGTTTATATGAATGTGATCTGTGTGTTGGGACCCTAGCATGTCCGATACCTGCATTCGAGTGTGAAGAGACAAACAGAAAACACATTTATGCTTTTAAAGGGAATATTTATTGTTGTCTCCAGTTGACAAACCCATTCAAAGAAAAATCAGTAAATAATTAGATCATTTGAAAAGTTGTTAAGAGGAGCTCAGAAGTGAATGTTCATACAGCTCATTCAGATGTGATAGCAGATTCCCCCCCCCCCCCAGAACATCGCTTCCATTCAAATGGTGGAAGATGGCAGGATTCTGAGTCTTATTTCCTGATATTTGGACCTCTCGCCTCTGATTGGCTAACAGTAACACGACTCTATCACCGACTCCATTTGTTCTGCTTTTCATCTCCACAAATAATTCAAGCCTGGAGGAGTTCTGCTATGCGGTGAAGTTGCTAATGCTAACGGTTCAATTTTACTAGTCGATACATGTTCTGCTCTCCCCTGAACGCCAAACCGACAACAGCCATCCCCATTGCGAATCAAGATGGGTGAGTCCATGAATGTTAAGTGGCAGTGTGACGTAGATCTGTCACGGTTTTTAAATCCTAGAGTTTCAGCGTCTATTTTCTATCAGAAACTAATGCAGGAGATAGGAGTAGGAGACTATTTTCATGTTCAGCCTGCATGAAAACCTCAGAGTGACTTATCATGTTCAAAACTAATAAGTAAAAACTGGTTTCTCAGTGAGCCTCACTTTAAAAGCAACATCTCTTTCATCTTCTATCCAGACAAGGGCTACTTCAGGGAAGATTTTAGTAACGTCATCAAGAAAAGTCCAAATGTGTTGCAACGAAATGTATTGATCATATAAAAATGGATGCTAAGCTGGATTTCTATCAGTCCAGACCCATTGATGTGGGCTTAATAATTTATGACTAACAAAGTTGAGCAGCTGAAAGATAAAATAAAAAAGTGGTTAAACATTTTCCTTTCAGAGCAACAGGATCTGGTCTCCTATGGTTGTTGATGGTTCTTACGTTATGCTTCCTCTTATCCACAGAGTGAGTGCATTATTCAGAGTAAGAAACAGTCATCCATCACAGGGAAGGGAGATGCTGCTAGACAGATGGCTTAATATTGACAGAAGCCACCTGAGGATGGAGGATTCAGAGCAGCAGACTGAGGGCCACTGTGGGCAGAAACAGGCTCATTTGACCTCAACAAGCTGACAGGAGCTCCTGCTGAGAGGCCCGTTCAAAGATCCAGACTTTTGTTTGCTGTGCTCACACCGTCTTCCTGTTAGGGGCTGGGTTCCCAAAGAAAACAGGAGCTCAACAGATGTGAGCTCATGGTCTCTCTGCAGGTAGACTAAGACTTTTAACTATGCAATCACTCCGATTGGTTTTTATTGGTTTTATGAACATGCAAAGACATGAAATCAGAAAGAGCTTATCACATTTAATGTAAAATGTCTTTTCTCAAACCAAACAGATCTCATACTTGTACCACTTCTGGCTAAATCAGGTTTGTTGTCTTTATTGAGGCTGGAAATAGCAACTCCAGAAATAACACACCGATGCAGACAGACAGACAGACACACAGATAGACAGAAAGATGTAATACAGGCAGGCACTGGTTCTAAGAATAAATCCAGTTCTGAAGGACTGATATCCAAGTAGATAACACAGCCAGTTGTACAATTTTTTCCATCACACACACACACACACACACACACACACACACACACACACACACACACACACACACACACACACACACACACACACACACACACACAAAACAAGTCATGTCTGGTTTACATGTCTGATTGACAGAAACCTCCCTGGAGTTTTACAGTGGACCTCACTCCATAAAGTACACAGTTTAATAAACACTTACTTAGTAAAAAAAAAAAAAAATAAGCTCTATCTCATTAACATAATTAGCACATTCATCCTAAACCTGCTGTATTTGTACCTATACTGCCCTCTGGTGGATATTTATGAGTTGCATGTGGCAATTGACTTTTTTTTTCTTTTTATTATTGTTGAATTGTTAAATAATTACATAATAAGTATAGTAGATCATCACATAATTATTATTTTAACATTATCCAGTTGAAAAATATACAATGTTCTGATTATTGTTTTATGTGCTGGGCTTTGAGGACTTAATAAGATTAAATGATGCATCTTTCTTTCGATGTCACATAAAAACTTTCTCCAATCAGAGTTGAACCAGATGGACTTGGTCAGTTGGTCAGTAGATGAAGATCCTCAGTCTTAATTATTGTAAACTAAAGTATCACAAGCATCCGTCAAGCCTACATAGGACTTAAAGAGAGGCAATGAGACAAACAGATGTAGATAGTTGAAGGACTTGACATCTTTGTCCTCCAACTACTTCATGTAGGATCTATGTCTTTTTCAGATTTAATGATGTTAATAAATCTATCTTGGGCAATTAATGAGTGAAAATTGCTGTTTTTTTAACTGCTCTAAACATCCAGTTGAACTTTTGTTGACTGAGGGTATTTTAATGTAACTTACATGAGGAGATGAAGGAGTCATCAACATCAGAGCCTTACAGAGGAGATCACTGCCCTCTCTGCTCTGTCTGCTGTTTTACTGCCACCTTAATGACTTAAATTGTGTCCAATTAAGCAGAGCTGGAAAGAAGCGTCCCTGCTCCAGACGCAGAGTTCCCTCTGTGCTGTGGCACGAGAGCATGTGTTTAATTAGAATGCTCTAAAAAAGAGCGTTTCTTCAGGAATGTTAATCATTAGTGGGATCCTGACCGAGTAGCTCTTAGCTGTTTCAGGGTATTGTTGGATTCCACGGATTGCCTTTTGAAGCCATCCCGCTCGGGAAAGTACTTCCACATGTGGGAATCGTCGACCTTTTCTTCTCCTGTTTTCTTAAACTGAACGGTCCACTTTTTCAAGCGCTGCTCTTAGTGCACACACACCCAAAGTTTTGCTATGGCAGCCTCGTGGACGTCTCTATTCAGGCACAGGAAATAGTTCCGCTGATGGATCGACCACTGCACTTTTATAAAGGATTTTTTTTACATGAAATCCAAATGGGTATTAGAGTCACTGAAAGTGTGAGGCCACAAACTCGAGATTTCTTGAGAGGAAATCCAACCTGGACACCAACAGGGTGCAGCTCATAGGGAAAGATTAAACTTTGAATCATTAAATGCATTTTTTTGCATAGCTATTTGAAAAGATAGTATTGGTGCAACTTTGGACAATTTTATTCTGTCTATTCAAATGTTGTCAAGTTTTCTGAACAGCCTCTTTTTGCTACGGGATTGATGAGATAAAAGGTATTAAGAGCTGAACCAAAACAAAAGTGGGTTAAGCCTGGGGCACACTGGAGGTGGACGCCTGCACCGCGCCCGCGCTGTCATTTTAGATAGAAGCCATGATCGTTAATGAGAGTGGGCACACGGGGAGCGCCACGCCGCGCCACACTTAGGCGCTGAAGACAGGCGCCAGTTCTATCTCAAGCGTGGCGGCTGTTTACGTCATTGTGGAGTACTTAATTTTTAATTGTTAATTTGTTTTCTCACTCAGCAGTTTCATTCATCATTCATGCAAAATACAATAATCAACAGTCTTCTAAGTGAAAAAAAGGGGGAGGAAGAAGAAGTCTTGTCTGACCTACCCCTTTCTACTTCATACAATATAATTTACAGAATGGCCTTATACACAAACCAAGTATAGAACTTCCTTATCTTTGTAAACAAAATCACAATAAAACTTATCAATATACTTATTCAATATTTACCTATCAATCAAAGGATTCTATGATTTTTTCTTTATATAGTCTCTTAAATTGATCGGTAGTTAAACATTTTTTCAGGTCATGATCCAGATTATTCTATAATAATATTACATACTTTACAACAGACGTTACGACGCGGAACAGCTTAACGGCACAACCACAGTTTTGATCACTTTAAAGTACTATTGATCTTAAAATGTTCTAATAAATAGCGTAATTGCCTACTGTTAATGAATTGGTCTCAGAAAATACAATAATGAGTCTGATCACGTATAAACAATAGAGTCACTTCCTGCTTTCTGTTCTCAAGTCCCGCGTGATGTTATGACTATCGCACGACTTTCCAAGAAGCGTTCAGCAGTGCGACGCGTCCTGTGTGACCACTTGACTTCTCAAAATCTCAGGCGCGACCACCTCCATTGTGCCCCAGGCTTTACTGTTGCTTAAAACAGCTTCCATGTAATAAATTCCATAGCGGTTTCTGTGAACGTTCTGTTAAAATCTTTACGTCAGTGACAAAGTCTTACTATACAGTTATTGTAACTGAAATATTAAGGAAATATAATAAATAAATTGACTTTTCAGGAATTGCAATAACCTTTTGAAGACTGGAGCAGTTTAGTCTAGTTCAGAACCAGTGGCGGCTAGTGAATTTTCTTTGATGAGGCGCATTTATGCCATCTGGAGATGTTAGATGCACTAACCATATTTCACCGTCAGGGGATGCCAAATAACCATTCTTATGATAGAATCCTGGTTTTCTACCTCAACAATGATGCTAAATAAAAAAGGCTGAAAAAAGCTAAATATACATATAGAGAAAAACACACAATAGTAACATGATCCTATTGACAGAATCAGTCCTTTAAATTAAAGCCTAGATTCTCCTCTTTATAACAATATAAGGACCGTTACTCTACCTGCAAAACTCACGAAGCAACACAGCAGCAAAACAAACAAAGCTCATTTCATGAAGTCAAAAGCGTAAATTGTCTAACCTTTGCTGCTTTTTGGTCATAATAGTTCATGTTATAGTTTAAAAAATACAAATAAAAAACACATGGTTCCAATCTTGGATGTAATTTTTTCTTGGATGTGTTTTTTCATCCAAAAACAATATTACGCTATATTAAATTGACACTGGTTGAGCTCTAGGACCAGGCGGAAAACAACCATTTGTGTTGAAGCCTGTTTCCCATTAGAACATACTGTAAAGATCCCCCCCCCCCCCCCCCCACACACACACACACACTTCTAAAGTGACGTCCATGGTTCCAATGTCCCAACATCACACTGTGCTTTTATTTTACCTGCTGGAGAGTGTTTACGAGTCCCTGACAGCACATTCCATCATTTTCTGGTTCTTCATTATGAAAAATACCTCCACAAGGTGTAATCAGCTGCATTAAAGCAAACGAAGAACGGTGAACTGTGGGAATCTTCCAGTTCTGGGTTAAAATCCTGAGCTGAGCTAAGACTACTTCTCAGTTTCTGTCGCAGTAACGCTGCACCCAAAGGCTGTCCTATTTTTTTGTATTGGAAGGGTTTAGCCAGGGCGCATGCGCCACTCAGTGTAGGTCTATGGGAGAGATTGCTGTGCCTGAAAGTAATAGAAAATATGTCACAAAACACTTTAGTCATGGTAAATGTGTGAAATAACCTTTTTGAACTACATCTAACTGCAGATTAAATGCAGCATCTATACTCTGTATGATGTATGGATCGATTTTTTTTTTTTTATATATATATATTTTGTGATTCCTTAGTCTTCTTCCTGTGGGACTGGTGACTCAGCAAAAAAAATGGTGGTGATGTTGAACATCCGTCTCAGTTTTATGGCATTTTGTTAGACTCTGAACCAGCAAATGGCAGCGAGGCGGCAGACAGAAGGCTCTGGAGCAACCAGTGACTCCGCCCCCTAGCCAATCAGTGGCCGACAGTCGCAATGCGGGCACAGGTTGGCACGCTAAAGACCTCAAGGAAGCAGGGACTGATGGGGAAAAACACTAAACCGTGCTGCTGGAAAAGGCAGACAGACTGAACCATACCCACCCCAGTAACGCTGAGTAGTGCTGTTGGAAAAAGTCTAGTAGTTAGCACATCAATCCCTACTGAGGGAAAACAAGACTTTGTTGAAGAAATGAAATAAAGCTTTAAAGAAGAGGTTTGGTTAAACAGTTTGATTTATTGCAGTCATTGTTCCTTTTACATCTAAATACATCTGATCTGACCACACATGACGGAGTCACACACACACACACACACACACACACACACGCACGCGCGCGCGCGCGCACACACACACACACACACACATACACGCACACCTCCTCACATTTGCTGATTCTGCTTTTGTTAGATCAAGTGTGTTGAATACGAGCAGCCCATTCATCCTGTGCCTGCTTTGTGGACAGACAGCCGCATGCTTTTGTTAAGCTGTAATGTCCTCAAATAAAGAGGCTTCCTCCCGTTTAACAGCCCCAGGAGCTCTGTCACTCCACTTCCCATTGTCCCCGATGAGGTCCAGCTTTTACAAGTAGGTGAGAGGCTGTCAAATCAAGGCTGAACCTTGACCTGTTGTGATCATACAGTAATAAAATCTTTGCAGGGACACTGTGGTGTATATAAAAAAAAGCTTATTGAATTGAGATGGATTTTTTAATGGGAAAAGGGTTTTTAGAGTAGTCTAATTCATACAAATCTTTTATCATTTTAAACAATCGTTCATACGGAACTAGTATTTTCAGCCAGTTTGAAGAAGTTATTATGATAAATAAATTCATGAAGCAGGACTGAAGAACTACTTTTGTCTCTGATTTTAAAAGCTTTTATTCAAAAATTGCTCTTGGATCTGAGCATTGCCTTCAGCTGGCTCCAGAAATCTGTGTGGAACCATTAAACGGGGTTATGTGAGTGTTATAGGCCTAACAAGCCCACAGTCTGACCTGAGTTTGTCAGAGCCAATCAGGCTAAGTCAATATCAGTGAGCTGGCTGCTTCACCAGTTGACCTCTTCCTCCCTCTTTCAAGGCGTAAAAGAGGATTGTTATTACAGTAGGGTGATAGGCTTTTATTGGCCTTTATAGCTGAAGCTTTTGTTGGGTCTGTGTCCTGCTAATACCCTCTGGCAGGTCATTTAAACCTGGAGAATGCTTACTTTTTATAAGGCAGCTCACACACCAGTGAGAGACACTCTAGGCAAAGGACATCAATGACTGGCCTTCCATTTGCCCTCCTTCGTTACCTCCTAGTGAGGATCTATGTTTAAAAGAAAACTTTATAGAAAATCAAGCCAAATCTATTTGTTGATTCTGGTGTCACTGAAACGCTGCAGAATGTGAGATTTGGCCATGACCAAATGTTTGCTTTTATGGGTCTTTTAGAACGTGTTCGAGCTTGAGCAGCTCTGTGTGGGTTCTGATGATCATCAGACTTTTCCTGTCATTGTTGGGGCATGCTGGTCACGGTCCTTCTCACCATTAGTGCAGAGCATATTTTCCTTTAGCTTTTACAGAGCTGAGAAGGCGCAGACCAGGTGTGAGGTACCGTTCACGTCGTTGCGGCTATGACAGGGCAATGGGCCGTAAAGCCCACAGGCCATGGATTTATGGGTCATCTGGTGCTCTCTAAGGTCAAAGGTCTAAGATGCATGACTTGTCTAACTTTATATTATTCAACTATCTGAGGCGGGCCTTGAACCTTTTGTTGATCAGGTTCCCGTGTGTGGGGAAAGACAATCCACAATGTCTGTAAATAAGATCTATATTTTAGTTCAGTGTCAAAGTCCCAACACTGCTGCTTAACTTTGTTGATTTTTAGGTTACAAAGTGTTTCATTAAAGCAATCAGTTGTTCTGAAAGGTAATGAACTGTTTTATCTGATCTGCTCAGCGAAAATGACTTGTGAACAACCACGGTTTGGTGAAATATAGTTTATTTCTGCTTAGATTGATAAGCCAACGGCTAGTCATTCGTCAAATTGGGTTACAGATGACAGCACAAGCCATTAATTTGGTACTATTAAAGCTTTCTGTTGAACTTGAGTGGATAAAGTGTGCTGAGGAAATGAGGAAAAACTCTGGAGCCAGGTCAGCTGACCAATTCAGCTTTGCATTTGATGAATCTTCTCCCAGGGGAAGGATTGTGTTGATCCTCCTCGTAAAGACGTGGTAATGAAGCAGGGTGCTGAGTCTTTTTGATCAACACAACAGCCTCACATTTGCTATGGGTGCCTCTCCTGCCTGGCTTTGGCTGGTACACTGAATGGCATTATCTACTCACAATCCCTTTTTACAAGACACACCACGCCTGCAAATCACTGTAATATTACAGCAATGGTGTTATAAACACATCTTGCCAGCATGGCGTTGCACAAATTTTGCTACATTCATTCTGCCTCACTTTGTAGTAATATTGCTGTAACTGTCTGTCCTATAAGCAGCGATTGTATGGAACTACGATTGGGACAATATTACATTTAACTTGTACCAGGTTTTGTAACTTGTGACATGTTTTGTAACTGTGACTTTTGTTTTATTAGCATGTAATTCATGTTTTGTAACATGTAACTTTGGTACGTAACATGAAACTTTTTTTAGTAACTTGCAGAAAAAATCAATGTACAAGTTTCAAATCACGTCGTCTTCCTCCGCTTATCCGGGTCCGGGTCGCGGGGGCAGCATCCCAATTAGGGAGCTCCAGGCCGTCCTCTCCCCGGCCTTGTCCACCAGCTCCTCCGGCAGGACCCTAAGGCGTTCCCGGACCAGATTGGAGATGTAACCTCTCCAACGTGTCCTGGGTCGACCCGGGGGCCTTCTGCCGGCAGGACATGCCCGAAACACCTCCCCGGAGAGGCGTCCAGGAGGCATCCTGACCAGATGCCCAAACCACCTCAACTGGCTCCTTTCGATCCGGAGGAGCAGCGGTTCTACTCCGAGTCCCTCCCGAATGTCCGAGCTCCTCACCCTATCTCTAAGGCTGAGCCCGGCCACCCTACGGAGGAAACTCATTTCGGCCGCTTGTATCCGCGATCTCGTTCTTTCGGTCATTACCCAAAGCTCATGACCATAGGTGAGGATTGGGACGTAGATCGACCGGTAAATCGAGAGCCTGGCTTTCTGGCTCAGCTCCCTCTTCCCCACGACAGATCGGCTCAGCGTCCGCATCACTGCAGACGCCGAACCAATCCGCCTGTCGATCTCCCGATCCCTCCTACCCTCACTCGTGAACAAGACCCCGAGATACTTAAACTCCTCCACTTGAGGTAGGACCTCTCCCCCGACCCGGAGGTGGCAAGCCATGTAATTCATGTTTTGTAACATGTAACTAAATCACAACTTTCAAAACACAAATCTCAGTCTACAGTTACAAAACTCAAGTCGACAAGACAAGACATTTCTAGCTTGCTTCCAACAGGAATTGTCTTGGACAGGAATCCAAGACTCATGATTGGCTGGTCAGACAAAGCCTGTCATTCGTTCTTTGGGAAGGAAGCTCAAATTGGGACTAAATGTTTTGTACTTGTAGACTTGAGGGGTTTTTTTTCTTCGTGTCCTGTCTGGCTGTGAAGCAAACAGAATTGATGTCTGAATGCTGGTAACAAGCCTTACAGATTTACTCTCAGGTGGAGCATCAAAGCATCTGCTTTTAATGTCACGCCTGATACTTAAAACTTTATTGTTATTGTTTTGGAATGCTTTTTAACTCCGACCAGACACGGAGACAGAGGTGAAAGAGAAGGGAAGAGAAGGCGGGGGGTCCAAGAAAATAAACAAGAGTCTGCTTCTAGACCTGCAGAAAGAGAGAAGAAGAAAAAAGGGACACAACAACAATACAAGCTTCGAAGTGATAGCTTCATCAAGCTGTCACTGCGTCAACTTGATGAAGAAATATATAATCAACATTGTTTAACTGAACAATTACACGATAATAAATCACAGTGCATTAAGTGCCAACCATAGCCTTAAGACATGTGTTGAACTTGCCCAAGTCCAAACTTATGAGAGCACCATGTGAGCACCTGTGTGTGTACACACGCTTGTTTATGTAAGGTTTCTCTATAGGAGTGTCCAATAGAGAGTGTGAGGGGCCACAGATCTGCCCCCTAAAGAAGTGCAGGAGACGGAGGGAGCTCCAAGTCCCAGAGATCCAGGAGCTGCCCCAGAGCACAGGAACCCCAGGGAGACTGCAACCAGAAAGGCCCCCGCCCCCCTCGAGAGGCACAGAGGATCGCCCCGGGGGGGCACAACCAGCGGCCGGCAGAGTCCCGGGAGATATCAGCGGCAAGCCCACAGGCCCGCCCGCAGCCTCCTACCCCGTAGCCGGCCGAGCCCAGGACCCAGCTACCCGGGACCCAGGGGCGACCACCCCCGCCGGGGACCCAGCAGAGCCCAGGGACCCAGACCCCACCAGGCAGCCACCAGGATTGGTCAGGCAGATGCCAAAAATCTTAAACTCCCTGGCCTGGGAGCCACAACCCAGGCAGACCAAGACACCACACTCCACATCAGGTGTGGCAGGGGGAGGGTAGACGAAGATCTATATCATCAAAAGAAGTCCCAGGAGAAGGGAGGAGTCAAAGGCCCCACCTGACTTAAGCCCTTTTCAGATTGACATTCCGGAATATGTGTGGACAATTCAGTCCGGTTTTTAACCAGAACTGTGTTTTCAGACACACCACTTTTGTACCGGAACTTTTCCTTTAGGCTGCCTTCACACAGCAGGGAAAAGTTCCAGATGTCGGGTGGGGTTGGGGTGGGGTGGGGGTGGGGGGCTGACATATCAAGCCTGGTTGTAAATCTGGTTATTTGGCTTTGTACAACTCTCAGCAAGTCTGCAAAGAGTTTTATATTATGTTTAGATTGTCACCCAGACGTGTGGCTGAGCTCGTTTCAGTAATGTATGTATTTGGTGGTGGAATAAAGCTGTTGATGGTGTTTTAGTGAAGCAATATGACCCAGCACAGAAATCCACAACAGGATCGGACTTATGTTAAGCATAATTCTGCGCACACGAAGACCTGGATGATGGCGCTCAATGGTTAAAGGAATCACGGAAGCGGTGTGAAGCGCTCCGTCGCGCGTCTAGACGGTACCGTAGGAGGCGAGCTGCCATGGTTTGCCGCATGCTACAGGAGCGAGCTATCTAGGAGCGCACAGCGTCCCCCGGTCCCCTCCTCCTCCCCCTCCTCCCTGTCCGGAACTTGACCTCACCAGTCTGAAGCAGCCACCTTGTCCATAACAAGTCCGGACCTGTTACTAGGGGCATCGTCCGGTTTAATTACGGAAAATGTTATCCGGATGTTTGTATTCAGACACAAAGGTCTTACGGACAAAGTCCGGAACATTTCCATTTTTCATGGCCTGTCTGAAGGGGGCTATATACAATCATACACAAACACAGTCACACACTCCCTCCCTCATGCTCGCACATACACATACAACCAAAGACTTACAAAAATGCACGCCGGACACCCACTCATGCTCCCCATACACACCCTATTCACTCTGGTCCTGGTACTGCTGCACATGGGGTACAACCATTAACGGTTCCCAGAGTTCGACCCTTTCTGCTGGGGTGCTGATGAGCAGGCTCCCCCGCCCAAAGCTGAGCACAGCAACCCACCACCCCAGACCCCAACCGGACGGCCGGATCTCCCTCCTAGCCTCCAGCCCCAGGAAGCCAAGCGACAACATAGATGTGCTAAGACCCCTAGTCTCCCTCTGCCTGCTCCAATATGGTGTTAGTGAGTGTTGATGAGGTGTATTCCATGGCTGTGGTGAGTGGGCAGTGCGGGCATCGTCTGGCCTATGCCAGCTGATGCCACCACACCACCCCACTTGCACCCACCGCCCTCAGTGTCTATGAACAGTTTAAAATTGGAAGTGGGCACCGGCACTTGGGATGAGGATGAGAAATCCCCCTGCCAAATGCCGTTGAATGTGCTCACTCCCAAAGCCCTACGTGTGTGTTAGCATGGAATGTCGTTGGTGGAAGTGTTTAAGGTGCAAAAAACATTGGGGGGCAGGTTGCCACAGGAATGCGGAAATGGGTTCCATACCCGCAGTCCCTGATTTGTCCACCCCCCAAGGTCCTATGTGCATGTTTGTGTGATGATGTGAAGGAGCAGGAGGAGAGATATGTGTGGGGATGGGGAGGAATGGCTGGTTGGGCTTAGCCCTCCAAGGTGCCAGCTCCCCCACTGGCCCCAATAGGCACCTCTGTTGTCAAAATGCCACCGAGAGCATGGAGACCCCAGCCCATCCTGCCAGGGCCCAAAGCAGCAGCATCACAGAGCCTCACGGACCTCCCCCTCCCCTGTGATGGGACAGCAGAGGAGCCAAGGTCTTCCTGAGGCCCCTGAACCCGAGTCAGGCACTGCTGCATGTTCCTGCCTTCTCCCCGGCAGCATACATGTCAGGACCTGACCCCCAAGGCCCCGCTCAGATCCCCCCACGGGGCCGGCCACCCCCACACCCCGAGACCCCAGGCCCCCACCCAGACCCGCCCAGGGGCAATGCAGCTGCCGGAAAGTGACCCATGGCCACCGCCAAGACCTCCAAGAGGCCCCACTCACAACCGCCAGCAGTCCACCCCCCGAGGCAACCCAAGCACCTCCAGAGGGTGGCAACGACCCCCCAGTGCCAGACACCCCCAGTGAACCCACCTCCAGGGAACGTCCAGATACTCCAAACTCAGACCCTCCACCCCCTCACCCACATCATCCCACAGGACAATATCAATGGTCCCCCGTCATCGCTTTGTGATGGAACTGATCAAAGGAGCCCAGAGAGATTGATTAGACGTGGAAGCAGAGACTATATCAAGTGTAATATGATCTAACAAAAGATTTCTAAACTGGTTGATGAAAAGAGTATCTCTATTTTCCAATTCAAGAGGATACTGCATATGGCAGTCAGAACCACGTGAGCCAAAGACATCGTCCAGGTTTCCCAGTAAACAAACAGAGGGGGCGGTTGGGATATGATATTTCAGACACTTTGACAGGTCTTCACATACTCTACCCCAAAATTCCTGGACAGGTGGACAGGACCACAGTGTGTGAATGTAATTGTCAGGAATGTTGTTTGTGCAGTGTGTACATGTGTCAGACGACACAAACCCCATCTTGAACATCCGATGACCTGTATAGTGTACTCTGTGTAGAATTTTGTACTGAATTAATTGTAAATTGGAGTGTCTGATCATTTTAAAAGTTTTTAAACAAGTTTGGGACCAGAAGTTTTGGTCAAAGCTGACTGATAGCTCCACCTCCCATTTTTCCATAGGGATTGCTGTTTTGTCGTCTATATTGGACAGTGGCTAATATACTTTAGACAGTAGTTTGGGGGGTTTGAGATTATAGAAGTCTAATACCCTTGGTGGTGTTTGTAATTCTATTTGATTGAGTTTAAATTTTTGTTTGACTACAGATTTAATTTGGTGATATTCTGAAAAGCTATTCATATCTGTTCCAAATTGGGAGACTATTCTATTAAATGGGATGAAGTCCAATCCTTCATATATGTGTTCCAGGTATAGGATTCCTTTATTTTTCCAGTCCGGAAGGTTCATCATTTTATTATTTTGCAAAATATCAGGATTATTCAAGATAGGTGTGTGTCTGCATGACATTAGTGAAGACTCTGTCATTTTTAGATACTCCCACCTTGCTGTCAGAGAGGTGCTGATACTAATACTTTTGAAGCCTGCATGTTTTCTTATGCCTGCGCTAATAAATGGTAAGTCTGAAAGCTCTATCTTATTGCAAAGTGTCTGTTCTACGTCTAACCAGGACTCATATAGTGGATTATCTTGCAACCATCTTGGTATATATTGCAGCCTGTTGGCTAAGAAATAATAATAAAAATTGGGTAGATCCAGTCCTTCTTTGCCTTTGGTCTTCTGAAGCGTTTTTAAGCTAATTTGTGGAGGTTTATCCTGCCAAAGGAATTTGGTAATTAAGGAGTCCAGAGATCTGAACCAGTCAGCTGGTGGTTTGTATGAGATCATTGAAAATAAGTAATTTATTCTGGGTAAGACCATCATTTTAATTGTAGCAACTCTCCCCATGAGTGATATCGGTAAGGATTTCCATCTTGCAAGATCATCTTCCACTTTCTTTAAAAGTGGGATGTAGTTTAGTTTGGTTAGATCTGCCAACTTGGGAGAGACAATAATTCCCAGGTATGTGATATTCCCTGACTCCAATTGTGTATTAAGTAAATTGACAAAAGAGAAATTAATTGGTATAACTGTGGATTTTAACCAGTTTATAGAGTAATCTGAAACTTTTGAAAAAGAGTTTATCAGTTCTATTGAATGGGAGAGAGAGGATAGAGAATTCCGGAGAAAGAGTAAAGCATCATCTGCATAAAGACTGATCTTATGTTCTATTTTATTACACTTTATCCCTTTAATACCTGTTGTTTGCCTAATTGCTGCTGCTAGTGGTTTGATAAAGTTAGCAAACAGTGAGGGGGAGAGTGGGCATCCCTGCCTGGTCCCCCTCTGAAGACAGAAGCTAGCTGATATTTGGTCGTTTGTCCTGTCTAATTGGTGAACTGTAAAATGTTTGTAGCCAGTTTATGAAGAAGTTCCCAAAACCAAATTTATGTAAATTTGCAAATAAAAACTTCCAGTTAACTCTATCAAAAGCCTTTTCTGCATCTAGAGATAATACACTAGTTTCTATGTTTCTACTGTAAGAGAAATCTATCAAATTAAGTAATCTACGGGAGTTTGTGGATGTCTGTCTACCCTTGATGAAACCAGTTTGGTCAGGGTGTATTATGAAGGGGTTTACCTTCTCTAATCTTTTTGCCAGGGCTTTACAAATTATTTTGAGATCAACATTAATAAGGGAAATTGGGCGATAGCTGGTAGGAAATGCAGGGTCTTTGCCTGGTTTTAACAAGAGACTAATATTGGCTGAATTCATGTTTGGCTGTAATCTGCCACTCTCTTTGATTTCCCTCATCATTCTGAAAAATATTGGAGCCAGAATGATCCAGAATTCTTTGTAGAACTCTGCTGGAAACCCGTGTAGACCTGGAGCTTTCCTATTAGTCGTGGATTTAAGGGCTTTCTGGAGCTCAGCTAATGTTAGTGGTGAGTACAGGACTGTAACTTGGCTGTCTGATAATTTAGGAAGCGTTGTCCTGTCAAGGAACTCATTGATCTTGTTATCTGATGGGTTCATCTGTGGTGAGTACAAAGTTTGGTAAAAGTGTCTGAAAGTGTTGTTTATGCTTTCAGGGTCATATATTCCCGGTTGAGTCTTTAACAGCAGATATGGTAGTTTTCTCTTCGTTTATTTTTAATTGGCTAGCTAAAAATTTACCTGATTTATTACTATGTTCAAAGTTTTCTATCCGCAGTCTTTGTACTAAAAATTGTCTTTTTGTCAATAATTCTGTGAAGTTCTAATTTAGCTTTACGTAATTTGCCCAGTAACTCTTCTTCTGTGGATGCCTCTAAAGACTTAATGATTTCTTCTAACTCCTGAATACGTTTGATTTCTGTTTTTTTCTTATGTGATGAGAAAGAGATTATTTTACCTCTCATCACTGCCTTTCCTGCCTCCCAGAGAATAGATGCTGATGTTCCAGGCAGGTCATTATGTTCTAAATATAAAGCCCACTCCTTTTTAAAAAAAAATTCAATAAAACCTCGTCTTTAAGCAGTGATGTATTAAACCTCCAGTTTTTGCTTGGTGGGATTGTCTTCTTATTTACCAGAGTTAATGAAACCGGAGCATGGTCGCTTACAGCTATGGGGTGTATCTCAGTGTCTGAAATGTCAGCCAACAATGAGCTGCTGACTAGAAAATAATCCAAACGTGAATGAGAGTGATGGACATGTGAAAAAAAGTATACTCTCTACGGTTAGGATGAAGAGATCGCCATGCATCACAAAGCCCATAATCACTCATGTACTGTTTAACTATATTAGTGGATTGCCAATTGCGCTGAGTCCCAGCTGTACTGAGCCTGTCTGTTAAAAGAGTTCATCCAAAAATTAATATTGCCTCCAAGTATAAGTGGAGGGGGGGGCCTGGTGCCTATCTCCAGCGGTCAATGGTCAACCAGACGGGGTACACCCTGGACAGAGAGCCAGTCCATCGCAGGGCAACACAGAGACACAAAGGACAAACAATCATGCACACACACACTCACACCTGACAATTTGGACAGACCAATCAACCTAACAGTCATGTTTTTGGACTGTGGGGAGAAGCCGGAGTACCCGGAGAGAACCCACGCATGCACAGGGAAAACATGCTAACTCCATGCAGAAAGATCCCAGGCCGGGAAGCGAACCCAGGACCTTCTTGCTACAAGGCAACAGCTCTAACCGGTGATGAACAGGTGATCTCATCATCTAGGATAGGGATTTAGCAGCTGTTTAATCCTGACATGCTCAGACCCAGTGAATTCTGATAAGAATAATAAATGTCTGACCTGATGTTGGGCTAATACAGCCAGTCTGTCACTCCTCGCTCCTTGTAAAGTTTATTGTCCACATAAAGCTTATCCACCGAGATGACAGCCCTCTTCCCACCCTGGATATTTTTTTTTGCGCAGCGGAAAGAGTACGCTGCGCAGATCCAGAATTTCCTTAGGGAACTGGTCATTTACGCTGAAGTCTTTTCCTTTGAGCTGTCTTCCGTGACAAGATCCTTCTGTTTAAAATGTTCAAATTTAGCCACGATGGGACGAGGTCTTCTGCTGTCCACTCTTTTAGCTCCAAGGCGATGTACCCGGTGAAAGGTGATGTTTTTTACCGTTTCTTCAGGTATCTTCATTTGGGTCTGGAGAAAGTTTTTTATTGTATGCTCGCAGTTCTCCGCCCCTCCCTCCTGCTCCAGCAGGCCTGCGAACACCAAATTATTCCTCATGCTACGGGCATGAAGGTCCAAAACTGTCTCCTTCAGAATCTTGTTGTCCTGGGTGATCCGCGTCATTCCCTCTTCCAGGGAAGAAACGGACTCCCGCAGAGACGTGTTCTCAGCAGCGAGCTGCTCAACCTGCTCCTGGCTGAACTCCAAAGATGTTCAGAGGTTCTGAGACTCCTGGTGTAGAACCTCAAGCAGATGAAGTCGCCCCTCAAATCCCAGAAGCCGTTTATCTATAGAATCTAATAATTCTAATATGTCCTTATGGGGAGATGAGGCCTCAGGCGCGTCCTGAGGATGGCTCCTCTTGGTCCTAGGTGTTTCGGTCTCAGCTGCTGATTTCTTCGGACCCATAACGAAAAACTCAAAAACTCCGTCAATATAGTTTTGTAAACTTTCTAAATTTTCTCCACTTACCTCCAGGTTGAGTGAGTTATACGTTCCAGATTATTTTTTGCGTTGTCAGTAGATAAATTAGACGAAAATGCATCTTATTTGTTTGTGGATGTTTGTTAACGAGCTGTCATCAGCTTCAAACGCTGCCGTGTATCCGGTGATCGGCCGACAGCGCATGCTCAGCTCAGCCCCACAGCCACCATAGCCTAGTAGACTTGAGTTTTGTAACTGTAGACTGAAATGTGTGTTTTGAGAGTTGTGATTTGAAACTTGTACATTGATTGTTTTCTGCAAGTTACAAAATGGAAGTTACGCGTTACAAAACAAGAATTACATGCTACAAAACAAAAGTTACAGTTACAAAACATGTTACAGGTTACAAAGCTTGGTACAAGTTACATGTAATATTGTCCCAATGCTAGTTCCATAGTATTGCACCTTTGCACAACAGAGGGAGGTCATCATGATCACATGGGGAGTTACTGCTGAGCTCTGGCCAGTAATTATATTGAAAGTGAAAGTGAATATGGACAGTAAGCTTTGCTTATGTTAAGAGAACCAGCAAACTGGAGCAATGCAGCACTCCCGGAACTCCTCTCCATTAGAGCTGGAGCTCAGATCACCAGAGACTGCATAGGGACAGTGGAGGACAGACACCTTTAGGAGTGGCTTTTAAAAAAACGTAATGAGTGCGGCTTTGATCACAATAAATAGAAAGTTATGTCCAAGATAAGCGGATGTCAGCAGCAGCACAGAGACTGCCCCATACCCTCTTTATGCCGCCATCGCCCAATCTCTTGTAAAAAGGACACAATCATTTGTTGCGACCACTTATAAACGACTTAAAGCTCCCTGATGCCGCCACAGCGTTGCAGCAAATTGTAAAAACAGCTATAGATGCACTTCAACGGTGTACTTTGTAAATGCACACCTGTCCGTTCTTCTATTCAAAGCTCAAATATAAAATAATTTTAATGGTGGTACCTTCAAATATGGGCTGTGGCTAATTTAAACATAAATGATAGTGAACGAGAATCATCCTCAATATAATATTCTGATTTGTTTAGAAGCTAGCAGCTATTCACTACCAGTTTGTCACAAACTCAAAGATGGACAAAAATTATTTTAGAGGGTTATTCTGATTTAGTCATTTGCTTGCAAGACATGTATGTGAGTTGTGGTTATTCGATTACCTTGCAAGATAAAAATTGTCAAGAATTTTTATTTAAAGATGCTTCTAGGGCTGTTTTCTTCTTTCTATACAATTACTATGTATGGAGCACAATTAGTGTGCTTGGTTGACTCTCCTGACCTGCAGTCACTGAGCTTACCTGTATGAACTTACGAAAACCTAGCAAGAAGAGACATTTCCGTGGCATGTTTCCTTAGTCTAATTGTAAAAATAAACACGTTTCTACCCTTGCAATAAAGTCACAAGGTCTGTTTGACTCCACAACTTGGACAGCACCTTCATTGAGAAGCAGGCAGAAGGATAATACTATCTCTATTTTACCTTAGGATTCCTCAATAAAAGTCTTAATTTAGATTATTTAGTGTTTTGACGGCTCGAGGACCAGAAAGAGATCAGCCGAGGGCTGCTTCTGTCCCAAATGCCCGGGCGGTCCTAGGGTTTCTATAGAAAAATCCCTCCCGGTGTACAGAGTCGGGACAAAAAAACAGTGAACGTGAAGGTGATTTTCAAATCCATGACTTGCCCAGTGACAGCTTGTTGACCACTCTCGAGACCAAAGTCAGCCTCCACCAGTCTTCAAGCACTGCTTCAAAACCTATGCCTCCCATTTGCGATCCACCAGTGAAAATACACCCAGGGAGTGAGATGAAAACCCAGGGACGAGATTAGCAGTAGCAGCAGTGGCTACTTGCAAGAACATGTGGACCACTGATTTTTGGAGTTTGGTTTGGAGTTTAATAATTGAAGAGTTAACACTGGCACTTTTCTCTCTTTTCATCGTTGTAGTCATGGGTATCCATTGGCTTTCAAGTTTACTAGTGATGTTATCATGTCCTGCTAAAGCGAGACATATAATGTGGTTTGGCTCTCTGAAATCTTGGACTGCACAGGGTGCAGCTTCCTTTAAGTTCATGAACAGCACCGCTATTGCACCCTCAAAAAATAAAAAGAGACCAGAAGACATCTAGTGGCAGACACGGAGCAGCTAAATCAGGGGTCCTCAATTGTAATGGTCCAAGGGCCACTCAAAAAAAAAAAAACAGAGGCAAGAGGTCCGTTTCAGCGCGTGTGCATCCGTCCCTGACACAGAAGCATAAACTAGGCTTAAGGCTGCATGTTTCCCATGTTCTCTAGCTGAAGCTCTCACAGTAATTAGCTGTATTTAGTTCAACATAACCTGTTAACTTTGTACAGAAATTCCACATAGGAGCTTAAATTACATCAAATACAGTTAAAAAACAACAGTTCAGTCAGGCCTTGACATCATATTCACCAAATTACACAGCTGCTAAGATGATTATAAAGAAAGCAGTTCTGACTGCTCTGAGCAGATTCTTCGCTTCCAAAGGGAAAAGTTCTCCTCGTTTTCACGTTGCTAACTGAGTCTACAGTGAAACCTTGATGAGAAAACAAAAATGGCTTCCACTTTTTAAGGAGATATTTATGTGCCCTGTAAACATGTTCCTTTTGGGTAGAAGTAACTTTAAAACGGCAACTAAACAATCATTAAAAGCAGAATTTGCCCCAAACTGCTCACCTTTGTGTTAACCCTCTCAGGTTCAAAATAATAATTATTTTTGATGAAAACACGAACAACTAAGTACTTCAGGGCTACTTCTGGGTTAAAAAAATGCTCATGAAATACGTATGTGGCGTAACCAGGTAGGTTTTAACGTTGCAAATCTCCCAACGCCTGCCTTCAGAGTGTTAAAGGAGTGAAAGGGGAAAAAATGTTCTGGCATTCCTGTAGGGGTGAAGGAGAGGCCGGGGTCAACGGCATCCCTCCTGAGGAGTTATAGGCTCTTCGTATCTATACAGAGAGGATTTTAGTGCAGCTTGCTTGCTGCCATTTCATAATACAGTTTTTTGACAGCTGACAGGACAGATGATTTTATCTGGTTTTATTGAGTCAGCAAACTCCTGGGGACATTCCAGCACAGGATAAATGAAAGACAAATCATGGGATAAACCAAAAACCAACTCTAGTATTCCCTTGTGAAAGGGAGGAGGGGGTTTATGAAGAATGCCATGTGAAAGCAGTTGTGGATACGAAGTGGTTCCTGCGGTAAAATGAGCCCTGCCATCACCGATGTGCTACTTTAAAGCCCAGATCCTGACACTGTCTGCCGGTGGTTCTAATTTGCGAGCATGTGTTTGAAGTATGAGAGGAGGAGTCACGAACGAGGAGACGCCTCATTCTGCCGTCCGCTCCGTGACTGGCTGCTCTGACGTTAAAGGGGCCGGGCTGAGGGTTAAGAAGGTTGGAGGGGGTGAGCAAGAAGGAGGCAAGGGTGGGATCTGGTTGGGGTTTTCATGTACACACACACACACACACCTCTGAAACACTCTCCCATGTACTCAGACATCACTGGAACCTCTCACTGACTTAGCCCTGATATGGGATGTGCTGACATCTCTGGTGCAGACGGCTGGCTGCTCGTGTCCTGGTCTCAGAACTCACTGGATCTTTTATGGATATGGGCCCAAGAGGCTGGAAAGGAATCTAGGGCTGGATAGAGTGGTGATGGGATCTTTATCCTGCTTACCTTTGTAGAGTCAGCCTACCTAGAGGTAAGAACAGCAGGCAACCTTTGGAAGTTTAATTTCACTAATAAACTAACAACTTGGCAAAATCACTGCATTGTGACTAATCCTTTCATAACTTTTGTGATCAGACCCGTTTCCTGGAGTTTGGTGACTTTGTGACTTTCAAAGTGGGAGCAATTTCTCATCTTTGCTGAAGTTCTTATGAAGCATCATCCTCTAAAAAGTTCATTTTTATGAGTTTGTCATCTAACGGCTGTGATTTGATGACTCAGTGACAGAAGTAGTTGTGAGTGGAGCGTGGTTGGTGTATTTAAACGATCCTGCCAATGCAGATCTACGCTGGGGGCATCACACTCATCCATTTGGTCTCGTGAAAACGCTCATCTGGCCATGAAAGTAGGCCAGAGTCCTTGGTGTAAAATGGCATTTTAAGGATAAAGACAGTGATCTTGAATGTTGTCTTTCTGTTCTGCGTGTTATGAGGCTCAGTTGCTTTACTCCTGTGGAGGAAATAAAAATCATTCATTTAAAAGTTTAACAGGAGAGGCTTTGGTTCACACACGGATGTAACTGTAGTGAATCTGCTCCTGCCCTCATCATATGTTGAATGTATTTAATAAGATACACACTATTTTAGTAGAATAAAATACCCTCTTAAAAAGTGGCAGTGGGTTAGGGTTACACAGTAGATAATATAGTGTTTTTCTCTATAGCCAGTGGTGCAATGTGGAGCAAGCCGAGGCCAAGTTAAACATGCTGGGTTGGTCCAAACTGACAGAGAGCACTGTGTTAGGTTGTGTGCTTGTCCATCACCCACTACCTAGAGGAATAGAGACAGTAATTCATACCAGAAGCTGGCCATTTTTCCTGTAAGCTCTCAAAAGTGTTGTAAACCCAAGTCTCTTACGTCTGAGTCTTCTTGGTTTGACTCTGATTTAAGAATTGTTGAGTCCAGTTTATAAAATGCCAGTGTTCTCTGTGTTTAATATTCACTTGCAGTATCCTTTGAAAGTTTGTGCACCACTGAGTGACAAATGACAGGGTAGTTAGCAGCGTTGTCACACAGCACAGCCAGACACTGGCCTCTAAACGGCCAAGAAGGTCACTGTTTTTCTTCTCCCTCAGTTAGGCTGTCCCCTTCTCTGCCAGTCTTTGAGAATCACCTAAAAACACACCTCCTCCGCTTGGCGTTTCCAGAACATGTTTGATTATGGCCCTCTATTATGTTGAATCCATTCCACAGTTTTCATTGGTACACTCAATCCATCCACTCAATCCAATTGTGTTTCACACATTTGTATTTTACCGGAATGTGTCATCTATCTTGTTATTTCCATTTTGTATTTTGTAATTTGTATTTTGTAATTTGAATTTCTTTTATTGTTGATTTATTCAGTATAATTACTTACAACTGTACCATGTTCAGCGCTTTGGGCTTCCTGACAGGGTTGCGGAAGGCGCTTTATAAATAAAGCTTTGATTGATTGATTGATTGATTCTCCAATGAATCCCGTTTGCACCCACTCATTCAGAAAGAGCCTGTCAGAGTAAACTCGTTAGGAATATAAGCGTCATTGTCCATGTTTTCAATCAAACACATGCATCCTTTCAGTCTCACAAAGCTTGGTGTCGGATCTGTCGACTGAAATCGTTCAAAGCAAGGATGTATGTTCAAGTTTTCATCCCTCACCTAACCTGATTTGAACTTCCTCTTCTTTTGTGGAGCAATAAATTAACATTTTCATTCATGTTAGGACACCCTGTTTGAGCTTTGGTCTGATTGCACCCTCCCACACTGCCCTCCAGCCCTCTGTGGGCAGATCAGTCACATATGCAGGCCTGCAGCTTCCACAGCCATGTTAACAAGCTCCTCTACAAAAGAGTGAGGGACTGTTAAACATTCAGGACTGCAGGGGGCTGGAACGTGTGGGAGGAGGGCAGGAATGGTGGGACAGAGACTGAGAAGGGGGATTTAAAAAGTAATTTTACAAACCATGGATCTCTTGTTTGGAGCAAGACTGATGAGTTGGTGAAAACAAATTAGCTGGAGCAGTGCCTTTGTTGGTCATGCTGTAAAGGGAAAGGAAATTATCTGCTGGACATCTTAAAGAAAAATCAGCATTCCACCAGATGTGGTCATATGAGCAAGAAGCTTTACTTCTAAATGAGCCATGTTTACCCGCCAGGGGCTAACGCTCAAGCCTGCCATTCCTGTTATTCAAGTTTGGCTGTGCAGCATCTTTCATAGAACATGTTTTATATGAACCTGAGTATACTTAACCATCTCCCCCACGTGAAACCCAATCTGCCCTCAAACGCCACATTTTTGCAGGTTATTTTGGACTCATTTTTCAAGTCAATACTGGAATGAACGTCTAATTTCTTGGCCTGTGCTCTTGGCTGAAGGCATTTTATCGCAGTTTGGAGGATTTTACTGTCACGTATCTGGAGTCAACGTGGCAAACTTTCAGTTCAAGAGAGACACATTTAAAAATAACAGGCTAAGCACACTGCTGATTGAAGCAGCCTCTTGTGGATCCTCTCACAAGTGTGCCATTGTTGAGAACATCAGAGGCAGTTTATTTCAACATGTCAGGCCTACATCTACCTGAGCTGCAAGGACATGAGTGAAGCCACGACAAATGTTATCCATCCCGTTGCTGGTCAGATTGTTGCAAATCCACGGGAGTGCACTTGCCCTTGAACAATATGACTTTCAACTGCAGAATAACCCGTTTTAAAACTGCAAAACTTGTGTCCATTCCCTGGAAATGAAAGAATCCAAGCACATATGTGTGAGTCTAATTGAGAGCGTTGATTTTTGGCTCTTTGAATGTGTTGAAAGGCTGCTCTGCTCTGTGTCTGGTTTTCTCAGCTGTCTCTCCCTTTGGCCTTCTGCGCCTTTACCAGCCATGGGGGGTGGATGCTTGAAGGGGGGTGGGGGAGGGGAGGGGGGAAGAACCAGGCTGCTGGACTCTCATTTGATCTCAGCTGGAGTCCTCGGCTTGTGAGAAGTGACCACAACTGGATACACGTTTGTCATCTCCATGGTCCTTAAAAGCCTGACAGTTAATCATCATTAAGATTAAATGGTAGTGTTACTGCAGTGATCTGGTTTAGAAATGTACTAACTAGTTTAGTTTGAATGTAAATTTGTCTTTTTTAAGTTTTATATAAAGCTGTTTAATGGAATTGTAGCTGGACATTCTGCATATTTCCCCGTTTGTTTTCCTTTGATGCTCGAGCTTTCGTTAAATCCTAAATTGAAATGAGAGCTGTTCGGTGTTTGACTTTTAATAAGCTGACAGCGTTTACACTAATTATCAAACAACTGCTGGGTTAGGCTTCCAACCTTTCCACACCTCAACATTAGATGAGTTGGATGCTGTTGGGCAAAATTTCCCACCATGATAGAATCCTGAGGAAATCTTGGTTGTGTGTTTTCATTAGCAACCGTTCAGTGTGACAGACTCGATGATGGCCGAAACCAAAAATAACTTACTGCAAATTTCAGCAGCATCAGGAACTTTCTGGCAAACAAAATCCTACGTCTGCAACATGTGGATTCTTTGACATCGATGAGAAACGGTAGTTGCCACACACGTAGGTCACCACCATTCCAGCCTTTGATCTTCCAGCCCAAGTTGTTTGCCTGTTGGTGCATTGTCAGTATCAGTCACCCCCAACCCTCTCTTTCCTCACCACTTCACCTGTCTGGCATGGCTTTGTTCAACTCAAAGATAAGCAGAGCGATGAGACGCTCACGGCAGCAGGTTAGAAAACAAACAAGCCAAGGAAAAAAGAGAGATGAATGGAAAAAAGCTGGTTTGCGAACATTCCCCATATGGTGAGCCTGTCTTCAAACCGGCCCTGTGTTGACACAAGCCAGCATCAGATCTCATGAGGTGGCCCCCCTCTTGGGACAGAGGGGATAGCATCTCAGTAATGTGGACCTACTGCACAAACCAATGTGAAACTGCTTGTTCTTGTCATGGACTTTAC
This sequence comes from Nothobranchius furzeri, assembly GCF_043380555.1. Lineage (NCBI taxonomy): Eukaryota > Metazoa > Chordata > Actinopteri > Cyprinodontiformes > Nothobranchiidae > Nothobranchius > Nothobranchius furzeri. The sequence goes on along the minus strand of NC_091744.1, from coordinate 60,444,216 downwards.
ATTGTGATGTTTGGGGATGTTCCAAATGGGCTCTTCATCCACATAAGCCACATGAGAAGGTGACATGTTAAGCTGCCACACAGTAACAGTGAAACGATGCGCTTTACTTTATGAGTGTCTTTATGACGTAAGACTTGTCTAGAAGGGAGCCAAGAAAAGCACACACAGATGCACCGAGCCTCATGAAAGAGGTGATTCAGCTTCTCGACAATCCCTTGAAAATATTTTTCTTATCATTTCTTTCCAATTTCTTCTTCTCTCCTTGTCTGTTTAGTAAAAAGAGAGTCCAGTGAGCCTGATGAGTGCAGCAGGGCCAGCAACTGGCTTCCAGCGTCACCAACGGGACTTCGTGATGGAGCAGAAGGTCAGCAAGCTAACCTCTGGCTTTCAGCGCAGCTCCACATCGGATGATGACTCAGGCTGCGTGCTGGAAGAGTACGCCTGGGTACCGCCCGGCCTACGACCTGAACAGGTAAGGAGAATGTTGCCGATAAGGCACGACTGGTTTTGCCCGCTTTGGTTTGGACCTTGTTGAGTAAAACAGGCCTTGAGAATGAAAACATTTGCTGCAGTATCACCGTTTCTCCACTTCACAAATCATTTAATCTCCAGATCACCACAGTGACTGATGGTGTATTCCCCTGAAAGAGAGTAAAAACAGCCGTGACCTGATTCTAACTCCCTCATAGCCCATTTGCATGGCCCAGATAAATGGCATTCAGCACATTTATGAATAACACACCAAGTCTTATGAAAACAGCACCTATGGGATGGAGAACATATTTCCTACTGCTGATTTTTATGAGGTCTACTTGTCAGGCTCTTGAACTTTTATGTGTGTATCGCAGTATTACAGTCTCTTTGTGATTAACAGAAATTGGCGTGGTCGGAGGGGGTCAGGAAGGTTGTTTTAAACTGATGTTTGTGTCCGCAGGGCAGTCCCAAAGTCACTGCAGTTTTCCTTTTCTTCTCCTGCTTCCAGCTTTTCTCCACCCCGTTAAACACCACACATGGAAGCAATGAGTGGGCGATGGGACCTGAGAAAGCAGAAAAAAGCTTTAACATGTATGGCCTTTTGTTGGTGGAAATGCAAAGGTCAAATGTAATGTCTTTACTGCAGCCAATTCTCTAAATGGGCTGTGCATTAGGGGTCATCATTACAGTGTAGGAGCAGATAGGTGATGGCTGGCTGTTCCCTGGGCCCTAAGGAGCTAGATGAGGGGTAATAGCAGCATAAGGATGTGCATAATTTACGGGTGTTGGGTTGATTGTGGGGGTAAACTGCCCCCTTTGCCCCCCAGGTGCCCCAAACTGCAGGGAGTCTAACAACGCTAGGCAGGCTCATCCTACTTCTTTATCTGACTGAGTGTAATTGGCCCTACCTCATAAAGTTCAGATTTCAGCGACCAGCCCCCAGGGTGAGGATCCCATCATAACGAGCTGCTTTGTCCTGTCCCTATACGACAAGCTTATGACTGACAAATACAACTGTTAAACTGATGTGACCTGTTGACCTGGTTTGAGTGCTTTAGAGTAGATTTATGAGGAGAATCATTGCTTATCATGAAATACCAATGGGCTGTCCTCTGAAATAGGTCTAGTTAACTAAATCTGATATCTCAAAGTCAGGTTACCACGGATCTCACACGCAGCTGTCACAGATTGGGCTTTCTCTTAAAGTTATGGGTTGGATCACGTGGAAAAAAGTTACATTGCTGCAAATAAACTAATAAAAACTGGGTATAAATGTAGTTTTAAAAATCTTCCCTTTAGATATGTATTTTCGGTTGATATTAAAAATGTTTGCTTGAAAAGTTGAAGGCATTTTTACGAATGAATGGGCAGTATTTAGATTTGTAATAATTAACTGGCAAATCTTTGGGATTAAAATGTCCAAAACAACAACTTTTGTGTTGCAAACGTTGACAGCCTGTAACGTGCACCTAAAAACACTCACTCGTACAAAATGACAACATCTATCCAGCCAATAGCATTTCTTACTTTTAACTCACTCTTTTGAGTTTGCGTGCTGCTTTGGTTTAGCAGGGACTGATCTGTAAAACAATTGAATGTTTTCACATTTTTGAGAGGAAAGGCTAAACATGCCGTATTGTTCCCATTGTTGAAAGGTCATGGATGATTAACATCATGTATTTGAATGGATTTCTTTGCTATGATTTGGTCCAGGTCCAGCTGTATTTCTCTTGCCTGCCTGAGGAGAAGATCCCTTATGTCAACAGTCCAGGAGAGAAGTTCAGAATCAAGCAGCTCCTCTACCAACTGCCGCCACATGACAACGAGGTGAGAACATGTCAACCAATTCAGCCATAATACAACTTCCCTCATTTACACAACAGCTGCCTGTTGTTTGAGTAGCTGCATCAAATCCCGTGTTAAACCGTCTCCGTATCATCAAATGAGTGTGAGGCCCTTGGCATCTGTGTTGACAACCCACCAGGGGATTTTTGTTCCACTGTCTTGAAGACGTGTAGTGTGGGCACAATGCGACTTTTGACTTGATGATTTTATGATGTTTGCCAGAAGCCCCCACCAGCAGGATTCCTGTCATAGCAGTGTTTTTTTATGAGGCCTGCTCAGCAGGAGGGAGGGATACAGCTTGAAAGAGACTTTATGTGATGCCACCACCAACACAGTGGCACCAAAGTTCGACTTGGCTGTCTCTCTGCCTTTGTCCTCCTTCCTCTTGGCTTCACTCTAAAGACAGGTCCTGTGTAAACGTCTGCTTTGCCTCTTGTTAAGGCTTTGGGAAACATCAAAAAGGACAGTTATAAAGATGAGCTGCTCAGCCAGGGACTGTGGGAGGAGATCTGTTGTTGGGTCTAGGAAAGGTGAACTGGGGTCAAAGTTGTCTTTTTTCAGGGCGACGGTGGCTTTAGGGTTTAGGAGTTTGCCATGTAATCGGTGGGTTGCTGGTACAAACCTAGGTTCTGTCAGTTGTGTCCTTGAGCAAGACACTTCACCCTACTTGCCTGCTGATGGTGGTCAGAGGGGCCAACGGTGCCTGTTTTTGGCAGCCTCACTTCTGTCAGTGTGCCCCAGGGCAGCTGTGAGTACAATTTTGCTAACGCCATCAGGGTGTGAATGGGTGAATGAAAATGTGTAAAGCACTTTGGAGTCCTCTGACTCAGAGAGGTGTTTAACAAGTGCAGGTCATTTATCGTTCTTTCAGTTCTGGTTTTCTTAATAAATGACTTGCACTTCAATGAGCAGTTTAGATCAGCATTTTGTCTCTGTGAACACTTACTCTCCCGGCTACTGGAGATGACTATTTGAATAATTTTTGTTTGAAAGTCACGGATTAATTCTGACTAGACTGACAAGCTAAAGGCTAGTTTGAGAAGAGCTAATGTAGATTGCTGACATCTTAAAACAAAACAACAGTTAATAAAACAGGAATAGGGTATTCCTGCCAGAAGGGTCTCGGGAAGCAACAAAAATGCTACAGCTATCTGCTTCTGCTGTCAATAGTGCTAGCAAATACCTACTGAGTTCTGTAAAAACAAAATAAGGTAAATTGGCAGCAATGTGAACATTTTTAAAACTGTTTGCATGAATTACACAAAGTTCTTAAGATTGGCTTTAAGAATCCAGTAATCTACTTTATAACCTGGCCCCACTGCAACTAGCTGTTAGCTTATTAGTCTGAACAGCCCCTAAACAGGGGTCACTCATAAAGCTATCTCCAACAGGTTTTATATCAACTGTTCTAAACGTTTCAACTGAGACCTGCTTCTAAAGTATCATTTAAAGCTATATTCATATCATCTAGTGCAACTGATGGCCCACAGGCCAAATACGGCTCGCCAGACCTTCCTACCCGGCCCCCCATCCCTTAGGGCCCTCACGCCCCTCAGCTGGGGAACTTTGAAGTTTAGAAGCAAAGTTCATGTCCCAAATATGAATCATTATTTTTGTTTTTTAAACATAACTAAAACTACAATCCAAACACTTTAGATGAAAACAAAGTCATTTTAAATATTAATAAATTCAGGTTCAACAATACTTGAAAAAAACAAAAAAAAATAAAAACTCTGGCCCTTGAACAAAATTAGTTGAGGGCCCCTGATCTAGTGTTTTCTAAAAATTACACAACAGCACAAAAAAATTGAATTAGACTATTCTGTGTTTAAGTTTGACTCTTAAATGCTTGTTGCATCTTTTTTTCAGATTCATTACTGCCAGGCACTCTCTGAGGAAGAGAAGAAAGAGCTACGCATGTTTAGTGTGCAGAGGAAGAAGGAAGCGTTGGGCCGAGGCACTGTGAAACTGCTGCCCCGAAATCTTCTGAACAGCATTTGTGAACATGTAAGTTGTAAGCATCATATATGGTAAAGCTTAAAAAGCTGCTGTAAACTCAAAAGTCCACATACAGTTTTTTTTAATGAAAGATACCTTGCTTTTCATGCTATGTATAAAAAACAGATTTGAGCTAAAATAGAAAATACAAATCTCAGTCAAACATGCTATTTAAACTAAGTTTACAAATTTTAGCCACGTACCATGAAACTACCTTTACCAGCATGCTCAGTCGGCAAGAAAAGCTCTGGAGCGTGTTCAATGTAGTATTTACAAAAACTGTGCAGCAGCCAGAGAATAACCATGAATCAGTGTCAAAGCATATAAAAAATTAGCTCTCCACAATTCTGTCAAAAGATACTTTGTCCTTCTGAGCAAGCTTGAGCTGACTAATTATAGTTGACAGGATCCATTCTTTAAAAAGGCGGGCGTGGAAAAATGTGACTTTGATTTTTATACACCTGTGGACTACAACTGGCATACGCTGCTTGGCCATAACAAAAACGTTGCCACCAAAAAAAAGGTCACACTCTAATAATATTTCATTGGGCTGCCTTTAGATTTGATTACAGCATGCATTTGCTGTGGCATGGTATTGATAAGCCTCTGCAGTGTTACAAGACTTATTTCCATTCTGCAGCAAGCCCAGATCATAGCACTGCCCCCACAGGCTTGTGCAGTGGGCACTAGGCATGATGGGTGCATCACTTCCTCTGCCTCTCTTCTTACCCTGATGCACCATCACTCTGGAACAGGGTCCATCTGGACTCATCCCATATGGTTGTTAAAGAAATGAGAAGCAACTAATTGCACCAGTTGGGGTTACATAACTTGATGCCGGCTGAAGGATAATCACCCACGCAGTAATTATCCTATAGGAGGCTCGTACCTGTTTGCTTAGTTAAATCCAGGTGGTGACTTTTCTTGGCCAGGCGGTCGACAAAATGAGAATTTGGAAATGTATAATGTGATCAAATGGGCAAGTGTGTTATATTATGCAACAAAGTCTTAAAGCCAGAATTGTGCAAATGTAGAGGTTATGTGTGAACTACACCTTTAACTGTGACTAACAACCAGGTATTTGTGTTGATCACAGTGTGGTGAAAGCATCAGCAGTGGAGAAATGGCAGTGTTTGCCTCAAGAGCGGGTCCTGAGTTGTGTTGGCACCCGGCCTGCTTTGCTTGCTCCACGTGCCGCGAGTTGCTGGTGGATTTGATCTACTTCTTCCACGATGGAAAAATCCACTGCGGACGGCACCATGCTGAGCTACTCAAACCACGCTGCTCGGCCTGTGATGAGGTATGAGTGTAAAATACTGTGAAAATATCAAAGAGCTGGGGGGAAAATATCCTGAAATTTATGGCCTTATTTCTCTGGAATAGCAATAACATTCTCTTCACAACCTCAAAAAATACCGTACTTGAGTAAAAAGGGGGGACTTGAACCACTATATGTGTTTTCTTTCTCCCAAAGATCATCTTTGCTGATGAGTGCACTGAGGCAGAGGGTCGTCATTGGCATATGAAGCACTTCTCCTGTTTTGAATGCGAGACAGTCCTTGGAGGGCAGCGGTATATCATGAAGGAGGGCAGACCATACTGCTGTGGCTGCTTCGAGTCTCTCTATGCAGAATATTGTGAAGCCTGTGGAGAACACATTGGTAAGAAGATGCTTTTATGAAGTTTAAACAATAGCCACTAAATCCTTGCATATCAAATGGTAAAAAAAAGTGTACACTTGCTCATGGTTTCAACATTCCTTCTTTTTCAGGTGTTGATCATGCTCAGATGACCTACGATGGGCTACACTGGCATGCCACTGAGGGCTGTTTCAGCTGTGTTCAGTGCAAGAGTTCTCTGATTGGTTGCCCCTTCCTGCCTTACCAGGGTGGTATTTACTGCTCGAAGGCCTGCACTCTAGGGGAGGACGTGCATGCCTCTGATTCTTCCGACTCGGCTTTCCAGTCGGCGCGCTCGCGGGAGTCCCGCAGCAGCGTGCGCTTAGGGAAGAGCAGTCGCTCAGCCGACCAGTGTAGACAGTCGCTGCTCTTCTCGCCGTCTGTCAACTATAAGTTCCCTGGTGTGAGTGGAAATGTAGAGGACACACTGACTAACAAGATCACCCACATGAACTTTTCAGATGAGCATTTATGGAGGGGTCGTGGAGAAGAGACTGAGCCGCCTGAGGACCAAGAGGAGGATTGGGCTCAACATGAAGACTATATGACTCAGCTGATATTAAAGTTTGGTGAACACGGGGTGTTTCAGCAAAACAAGGACTGTAGACCCACGGATTTCTGGATAGCTGAAAAAGATGCCAACTCAAAGCAGGAGTCACCAAAAATTGACAGTGGTGGAAAAGCAAGGAGTGGGGTCTTGCTTAATACAAAGTACCAAGCTGACATGTACTGGACGCAGTCCCAGGATGGATTAGGGGACTCTGCTTATGGTAGCCATCCAGGTCCAGCAAGCAGCAGAAAAATACAGGAGCTGGAGCTGGATCACAGTGCTGGAGGAGGTCTCCATGGAGAGGAACCACAATGGTACACTGGCTCCTTGGAGTGCATCACAGACGAATTCAAGAAAACAGCTCAAAGCGGCCGTGACTCCATGGAGTCAGTTGCTCTCTCCAACATTACTGGTGGGTAAACAGAACCTGTCACACATGCGTTGATAGTTATGCCTCGGCTTTCTTGTGTTTACTTTGAAACAATTTGATGTTTTTTTTTCTCTCTTCCAGGAGCCTCGGTGTGTGGTGATTATAGACCTCAAGTATATTCTCTTCAAAGCCCCCATGAATTTGAGACAGAAGACTGTGAGAAAACCAGTAATATGGGAACCCTCAACTCCTCAATGTTGCATAGAAGTGCAAACTCCCTAAAAAGTCTTGAGGAGGAGGAGGAAACTGTTTCGGGAGAAGAGAAGTTACCTTTACAGGACAGACCCAAACCACACGTCCCTGCCTTGAGAAGAGCACGCTCACATTCTAGGCCGCAGCAAGTCAAATTCTCTGACGATGTGATGGACAATGGACATTATGGTGATCTTCCCTTGCGTCAACCCCCTATGAGTGAACGGACTCGCAGGAGAGTGTACCACTTTGAGGAACACAGCCAGAACCATCAGTCTGGTCACCATAATCACCAACACAGGAGACGTCGAAATCGCAAATCTCGCTCCGACAATGCTCTTAATCTCCTGCCCAAGGAGAAAGCACAAACGTGCTACAAAGTGGACCATAGAGGTAATGCCCTTGGACCAAAGGGACATCAACTCTTTCATGGACAACCCAGTTCTGCTGGCATGTCGGACTACAGACAACACAACCCAGCTAGGGGGACGTTCTTGGGACTATATGGTGATGAAGATGACTGGTGCTCCACATGTTCTTCCTCTTCCTCTGATTCTGAAGAAGAGGGCTTTTTTCTGGGTCAGCCCATACCTCAGCCCAGGCCTCACAGACGTTACTACACTGATGACTTGACCCGACCTGTAGTGGGCATGTCTTCTCCTCCTTTTGACCAATGGACAAAGTCCAAAAAGAAAAAGGGCCACAAAGGGAAAAACTGTATAATTTCGTAGGTTTTACTGAGTTATGATGTGATGCTGCCACTCACGGGTTGCTTGCTTTTAAATGCCTTGCAGCAGTTTACAAAGGTGGCTGTGTAAGACCCAGCTCACGTCTGTGGCATTATAAACTACCAGTTAAGTATTTCAGAGTTACACATATTTATAAAACACAAGCTTAACGGTGTTTATTTAACATTGCTGGTATGGAATATAAATTATAGTGGGAAAATGGCTATTTTTGTACCCTTGACACGCTTTGTAACAAAATGGCATTTGTATTAGACTATTGTCAGTTGGTACAGGGCAATTACATGACAAACTGCCTGTGTTCCTAGGCTTGTGTATAAGCATTGTGTGCAAAAATTGTTTGACTGAGAAGTGTATCAATGGGTCATTGTATTCTAGACAAATCGATATAACCTGTATAAATGTGCAAACTGGAAAATACGGCCATAGTAGGTGACTGTAATAACAATAACCATATATAGTGTTTTCCCTTTGACACAGACACAATAAATGCTAAAAAATACAAACAGACTTTTCTTCATAAGTCCCTTCTTTTATTTTAAAATGGCAATTTATGAATCAAAACTACAAGAAGCTCATTTTCAGTTAAAACAATGCACAGGAATTATTAAAAAGTAAAAAGGCAATGGATTAAAGAATACATGTGTAAAATTGTAACTACAATACAGAGAAGAGGCTTTCATTTAAATTCAGTAGCTAAACAGCTATATTACTAAGGTCCGTTTTCTGTCTCACATAAACAGCAAAGCTTATTTCACTTTAGATATAAAACATGTAACTTGTATCAGTTCATGTTGACGCCTGTATGTAATGACTTAAGCAGTTTTGACACATTTAGAGTGAAAAAAACAAAAGGTTTACAGTTTAAAAGGTAATTATTCTCTGAATCTGTACTTGACCTAGATTACAATACCAATAAATACTGGTTACAACACATAAATCTAATGGGCTATTAAGTTTAAAAGCAATACGTTTTTGGGCTCATCTTTAACAAGATGCTTTTATGACATGTTTTATTCAAGTTTTTTTAATCATTCTGTCCATAACTTTCGACTTGTGTCCATGTCATCTCTTTAAAGTTATGACATGAGTGGCTTAATTGGAGTTATCGGGCTGCTCTAAAATCTCATCCAGCTCAGTCACAAAATTCTTCAGTGATTCAAGGCAGCGCTGTCTGAGCTCCAGAAGATTCTTATCCAGCGAGCTCTGCAGCAGAGTGTCCAAACTGGGCTCTTTGGTTACCAGCATCTTCACCACGGTGCGAAATGTCTCACAGTCCTGTCTGTAATGCTGAAAAACACATAATCGTATTAGGCATGGTATAAAAGCAAAACAACATAATGGCAGTACTTCAGTAAAAATCAAATCAAGTGTATTTGTAAAGCACTTTAAATGCAACAATGTTGCCCTAAGTGCTGAACCTAGACATTAAACAACAGAAAAATATAAGCAGTCAAGTAAAAACATAACAAACAGTACATTAAAAAAATCAGACATAAGAAATGGGAAAAAGCAGAACTACCAAGTCAACTAGGAACACTAAAAGCTGTCGAGTATAAATAGGTCTTCAGTAGCTTTTAAAAAATGGCAACAGATGGCGCTCGCCTAATGGAGACGGGCAACATATTCCACAAAGAAGGTGCAGCCACTGAGAAAGACCTAAAACCTCTTCTCTGTAGCCTTGACCTAGGGACATCCAATCGATGCTGGCCAGCCGACCTCAATCCACGAGACGCTCCGATAAACAGCTAGGAGCAAGGCCATTTAAACAGGAACTTTGTATATGCATCAAGATTGATCAGAATAGACAAGAATAGAACAGAATAGAAACATATCTCATTGTCCTTCAGTGAAGGAATTTGGGAGTAAAACAGATTGTTGTACATTTCTCTCTAGGTAAAATATTGGCAAAGTATCGCCTAAACAGCTGTTTAATTTTAAAAACTACCTGACCACAGATGTAATGAATCCAGTTTTAAGTTACTGAAGTATTCCATAAAACAGGCACACGTGCATGTGTGTGTGTGTGCGTGTGTGTGTGCATTTAGAGACACATCTGCCCCATAAGAGATGTCTTGAGTGTTGAAGCGTATTTTCAAACCACTTAGCAGCAAGCTTTCATTTCCCACTCAGACTTTACTGCCTACCAAAAACACCTGTTAAGTTTTTTTAGATGTTCCAGGTGTATGCTCAAACATCTTTATTACCTGAGGACAAAAAGCAGAGCCCTTCATCTGAGCTGCTGAGAGCTTTAAGGCCACACCAGCTGGTCAAGAGAATCAGGCCCCAAAGTGATTTTCCCTTTAACTTAATCGCAGGACCATTTTTCTGTATCCCAACTTTTTAAAATAACAACTGATTCGTGTGTTCAAACAGATCAATTAAATATATGAAGATGCTAAATTAACACGGCAGAGAATGCACAATTCGTTTCTTTGTTAAAATGCTAATTGGTCATGTAGAAAAGCAGTAAATCCTTATGGGCATGTTATTCTTGTGTCTGGAGATGAATCAGAACATTAAACCAGAGTAAAGATTACTTGGCACTAAAGTGAAAAACAGACAACAAAAAACATAAAGTTTAATAATCTCAAGAGCTTTTAAAAATTCACCCTTCAAGTTTTAAAAACTGCAGATTTTTATTATCTGTTTTACAAGTTATTACATGGAGCTGAAAATGTTAGGACTACACAAACGTGCATGAAAACCACATCAAATACGATAAAATCGGTTCTTCGGTAAGTTGTAATGTTACAGTGGCAACTATTACTACTCAAATGTAGGAGCCAATCATGTATTTATTGTTTCATCACATGGGTGTACTTCTTGTTTGGCTCATATGTGATCTCTGTTGTTAATTGTGTTGGGTATGCTATATAAGGAAGTGCTTCACTGTTGATGCCAGGTGCTAACCCAGAAGAGCTTATGGTTTTTGACCACAGTGGCGGGTGTATGTGAACGCAATAATCTCTAATTAAATACGTCAAAGAACATCAGAACATTGGCGATCAAATGGACATCAGCAAGCGCCTCAACCGGGTAACTCCAGGCAAAACACCTCAGTAGCCACAAGTGTTGGACGCGGCTTCTTTAACACAAATTTTGGGTGTAACTTTGACCGATCACAACAATGCAAGAAAAAAAACCTCATATAACATTTTATGAGCCAAAAAAAAAAAAAAACAGTTTTATTTGTAATTCGCACCTGATTGATAAAATGCTCTTTGACTTTTTGCTGGGTTTCCCTCAAAGTTCATGAGCCTCAAGAAAAAATACTGATAGAAAATATGTTTTACAGCTGTCCTGACCAGGTCTCAGAAAAAAATAACAAAAATTCAAAGCTTCTGTATAATCAGACATTTTAAGCTGCAACAATCACGGGATGTAAAACGTAAAATGCTTATTTTGAAGGGAAACTACAGTATCACTTTTCAAGAGACTTTCACGTGTCTTTAGCAAGATCAAGTCTCAAAGAAGAGGTTTTACTGAAATATGAATGTCATCTAGTCAAACAGAAGATGTTGAGACAAATATTCTCCAGGTCTGCAGAAGTCTTAAAAACAGTGAGGCAAACTCTGAGTGAGAACTCAGAAGGGCGGGACTCCAACTACAAGGAGAAAGGCAAAGAAACACAAACAGTATGATGATGGACCTGGAACAATCAGGATGGAAACATGGGAACCCTCCACCGTGTTTATTAGTATGACAGAGAAGCAAAAGCCAAAAAGAGAACACCTGACAAAGGCAACAAATACCAGGTAAATGTCTTATTTGACTGCATTTCGTGGTTGTTTTTAACACAACTCTTTTGCTGTGGTAAAAAGAACAAAGTAATGCAGTTAAACATACAAAATTGTTTGATGATACGTCCAAGACCTGATGTCTTCTCCCAACATCTACACACAACCAGAGTAGGCCAACTGTGGGTGGGAAAAATAAATAACAGACCCATCATAGTGGAAATGCACACTGTCACTCACTTTAGGGCTTTTTGTTTTTCTTGTCTTTCAATTTGCAGAGTTTAATTCTGTTAACTATAATTGTTGCAAAACAATAAAAAATAGCCACTCCGATTAATACCATAGCCACACACGCACACGCACGCACACACACACACACGCACACGCACGCACACACACGCACGCGCACGCACACACACACACACACACACGCACACGCACACACACACACACACAGAGGCCAGTCCAGTCAGGTCTGACAGAAATACCCCAGACTGTGGGAGAGTTTTGGGACTCTCATGCACGCTTTTATGTCTGCAGATCATGTCAAGCCAATTTGTGGCCGTGCGTAATGATAGTGTTCAGCGTGACCACGAGGAAGTGAGACACTAACAACACGTGTGGCCAGCTGAGCTCAGACCCAGTGATGTCTGTTTCTTCATTCTTCCCTCTTTGGCTGAATTTATCCTCAGTAGTGCCACGGGGAGCCGGTGCCTAACACCAGCAGAGATGGACACTCTGGACAGGTCTCCAGTCTATCACAGGGCCATCCGGACACACACTCACACCTAGGGATAGTCTAAAGTCTCTAATGAACCTAACATGCATGCTTTTTTGTTGTGAGGGGAAACCGGAGTACCCAAATAAATCCCATGCGAGAATAGAGAGAACATGCAAACTCCACCACAGAAAGGCCACAGCTGCCGTTTGAACCAGTGACCTACTTGATACGAGTCAAGAAAACGACCAACTGTGGCATCACACTGCTCCAGAGGAGTAAAGGACCAAAGAAGAGAAACATTGTAAGGATGCGAGTCAGAAAAAAGTTTGAAGGAGAAACAGACATGTGGTGATTGCCCCACAAACCAGTGTTGATTATGTTTGCCATCTTTCCAAACAAAACCTTCCCACTTTCCCCCCAAACTACAGCTTAGTTAAAAAAACCCCAGTATGTTCCAGATTCTGTTTTACACACTTGAAAGCAAAAACCTTCAGATTATCTACAAACTCAAGAAGTTTCTCCAGATTAAGCTAAAGGATGAGATAAATAACGCAGCTGTGCATTTTTATACAAACCTCCTCCGTGTTACTGAAAAAACCCTAAAGGGAAGTTTTTTTGACCTGAGCTTGCTCTGTAAGTTGTGAGGAGGTTCTGCTAAACTGGTTGTGTCCTTGGACTGGGAGCTGTAAGCTGATCTGTAGGACTGATATTACGAGGCCACACAGGACGGACCGGAGCCCCAAGAGGACCGGCAACAGCAGGGTCCTTACAGAGGGGCCTCAAAATGTGGGCTTCTACCTAAATCGGATGTTTGCGGAGGTCTAAATTGTGAACACACCAACATGAGTGCAGGACTACCAGGTGGGGGTGGGGACTGCATGCAGTTCTCACATGGACGTTTAGTGAGGCTCTGTTCAAACGGAGCAGGCAGGGGTCCTGCATAATAAAGGAAGGAGGGTAATGATGTGAGGGCTGGTACACATTAGGGGATATTAAAACAGCCATTTTAATCACTCGAGCTGCAAACCGGATCTCTCAGTGGCGCGGCTAATAGTTGAAATGGATACGTTTCATTTGGCGCTGATGGAGATGATGAATGGACTCTTCTGGAAATCCTTCCCAGGCACCAAGCTACAATGTGACAGCATTTTTGGAAGTTTTTTTCTAAGATGTTTTTATGATCTAGCTTTATTTAAAATAGTCCCTCCCAAATCCCAAGAACAGTACAGATTTGTCCAGATTTGTTGAACACCAGCTCAACTGGACCAGTACTTTCAAACCAGATCTTTGTGGACTCCAAGGTCGGGTGCCGCCTGCCAACCCACAACAGCAACAGAGTGACGTGAGCTCAGCTGCCCCTGGGCCAGATGTTACAGTAAAGACTCTGTCAGGGTTTCAGCTGGAGAAACTGCTGGGAATGGCAGGGTTAGCATGCGTGCCCCAATGCCAAGTGACAAACCACATTGTGGGTGGGCCACCTGCATCCTGCAGGGCAATTCCTGCCCCGTTTTACAGGAACAGATAAGTGGTAGTGTAGCGTAAAGCAATGAATGAGAGGGGAAGGGTGCCGACAACAAGAGGTGAATTTTCTGTTAAGTCGTCCTTTTCTTGAACACAACATGTTTCTCAGTCACTATAAATATCTGAACGTGCTGCTTAAATACAACCGACATCCTGAACACACTAGAAAACCGATTTGAAATGGTCGTGTAAATCCATGGCACAAGAGATCAGCGTTGAGTCAAGTACATCAGGGCTAAAACATTCCAGTCTTTTGCAAAACTACGTACTGAGCAAAAAGGAACTGCTGAGAGTGTTTCTTACATAAATCTTCAGGTCAGAGTTTAGTCTGGAAACATTTGGACACACTCGTGTGCTGGAGACAGGTAATTCCTTTGTTGTTTCTTCAGTTAGTGAGTAAAAGGTCTGCAATTGATTCAAACTGAGGCTGGAAACTAAACCCCCGACCAACCCAATGAGAAAACCTATGAAACTAGGAAAGCAGTCAAGTTGAACTCTAAAAACTAGAATTTTCACAGATTTTGTAATTAAAATGTCTAACCCATGTCTTAGAATGACTGCTACTGCCCTGTTTACGTGTCGTTTAAAAATAAAAATGTGTATATAGATATCCTTGGACTCGGCTGCATTACCCTGGGTGATCTGAGCAACATGAAAAATATGGCTAACCATTAGAAAGTATAGTCAAGTTAAATCATTAACAACCAAAAGGTCAAGGGGATTCACAGAACTTGGGTCACATCTTGGAGTCTCTCTTACTACCTTCTCAATTTCCAGAACTTTAGCATTTATGGCCTCCCACCGGCGAGCCTTCACGTCTTCCTCCGGTGTCACTTCTGGCTCCAAGCTGGCAGCCGCTGCCTCCGCCTCCCCCTTCTCCACCTCCGCTGCCGAGGTGAAAGGTTTTTCCTGAGGGGGTCAAAAGTTAGGGTTCAGAACTAAGGTCACCGGGTTTAGAAACGGGCTCTGATTTCAAAGTGTTTCAGACGGAGACATGTCTGCTGTCCTACAGGTGCTGAGTTCCTGTTTGCATGTGCGTCTCATTATGCATGCTGCATGTCTTTGTAAATAGACGTATGTGTCCAGATGAAGTTTATCTTTCTGACTGGAGCAGTTTAAGAGAACAGATGTTACAAATACATCGATGTATTATCTAATCAGGGGTGAACGGCATTAGCTCCTGCAGAATTAAGACATGCTGATGATCTACCAAAGATCCTAACAGCAGCTGTACAGTTGGTATAAGATAAAACTGCTGATTAAAGACCATGTAAAAGGTCATTTTAGCCCATACTGGCTCAAGAAAATGGTTTTAAAATATGAAAAATTTACACAGTATCCCTATAAAATCTGTTCAGAAATGTTATTTGACCTAAATGATACTTTAGTCTTTAAAGACACATAAAAATTGGATATTAAGATGTGCTACATGTCTTTAAATCAAAGGTGTGAAATGGTATTTCAATGTTCGTTCGTTGTCCATGTCAGTTCATTTAACAAATTAAACCACAATGGGAAGAGACGAGGGTCATTTTTAAGTAACCAAACGCAGGAGTGAAACACTGCTGGGTCTCTTTATTATGTATACTTTACTTGGATCAGGTTGAACAGGCCTTATTTTTCATGCCATTGATTCAACAGGGTGTTGAAAACGTTTCTCAATGGTTCTGGTTGGTTCACCACAACATGACAGCATCACACAGGTACATCCATGATTACCCATTCCAAAACATCCCAAACGTTATGAACAAGATGGAGGCCACTGGAGTCAAGTGAACTCATGGTCATATTCTGGAAACCAGTTAGAGACAATCTGAGCTTTGTGACTTGGTGCATCATCCTGCTGGAAGTAGCCATTCAGAAGATGGGTTTCATTGTGGTTATAGAGAGATGGACCTGGTCAGCAACAATACTCAGGTAGGATGTGGTGTTTAAACCAGCTTCAGGTGGTACTAAGGGGTCCGAACTGGGACCAGAACATCTCCCCTAACATCATTACAACAGCTGCAGCAGCCTGAAGCATTGAAGCAAGTTAGGGTGGATCCATGCTTTGATGTTGGTGACACCAAAGTCTGACCGGACCAAAGGTTTTTTCTAGTCGCTTCTAGTCCGGTTCTGGTAGGTTTGGGCGTTATGGCCTAAAAATAAAAATCCCCAATTTTATTTTTTATTCGATTTACGATTTTTTTTCCCGATTCTCTCTTCCCCTCAATTATTAAGATTAGCAATAAGTACAAATGGAAGGCACCTTAGAGCCAATTTTGTTTTTTATTTAATCACAAGCAAGACAAATGTAACGCTCATTTCTGAGATAAATAACGAATAAATGACCACCCTCTTGGAATAAAAGTGTCACGCTCCACGTCCACCGCAGCAAACCCAAACCAGTTCCTAACAACGGATGTTTTAATTCCTTTCTTAGGAACAAACTTCCCACTCTCACCAGTGGCCATGGAGTTGCTTGCTGTTGCTGTTTTGTGTGCGTGCTGTGATGTTGTTGTCTCGGTTAGGTGAAACTAATGCTATGGAAGCTCCGGGGGGCCAAAAAGGCACTAATACATACAATTTCGATTTACATGTTTTTTTTAATCGCCCACAACAAAAATTTCTAATTAATTCATTAAATCAATTTATCGCCCAGGCCTAAGTTCTGGTGATCCTATGTAGGGTTGTCACGGTAACTGGTGTAGCAGTAAACCCCGGTAAAAAAAGTTGACAATAATAATAACCGTCTTGTTTTTAAAAAAATATATTATCTCGGTGGATTACCGTGGCTGCGGTGTAGGCGCGGTGACCCTTACCAGCCACCGTATCATCTGCTGAAGTTGCCGGCGGCACATGCGCGCTTTGTTGTTTACAACCAAAACTTTCTTGAAGCTAAAGCTGAAATAATGGCCAAAGGAGGAGACGGCAGCGTGCAGGACATTTATTATCCCTCAAAGAAGACAAAGTCGGAAGTACGGGCATTTTTTGGATATTTGAATGCAGAGGGACAGCTGATAGATGACGGCTATCCTGTTTGCAGCACGTGCAGAAAAAGTGTCTGTGAAAGGCACCAATGCTTCAAATCTCATGACACATCTGCGAGACCATCACCCACAACTCTACAGTCAACGCAAGGCAAGCTAACGTTAGCGTTTTAGCTAAAATGCGTGATCCGAGGATTTGGGTTGAGGGAGAATGCAACGAGTCGCTATATAAAGCAGCCGCAGCGCCGCTACCTGCAAATAAACCGTGTCGCGGACACCCCCATGTTGAAATGACGCTATGCATTACGGGGCTCCCAGGGACAGATAAGAGTTGGTCTCTCTCCGAGAATAATTATGAATTTAACAATGATTACTGCCTGATGACATTTTCCCTTAATCTGCAAAGCTCACTGGAAGGACACACACCGAGGACAATATTTTCCTGATATAGGGTTTATTACTCAAGTAAGGGTAAAAAAGTATCTGATTAGAAGTCTACTTGAGTACTGAGTATCATCTGATCTAATATTTTTAAAATGATGACATCAAACAGACAAAAAATAAGAAGTTATGGGCAAATATTGGTATTTTAAAGACTAAAGGGAAAAAAATGTAAACAAATAAACAACATAATTACAAAGTAACAAATTTTAGGTTAAATTTAGACACAAACTGAGGACAATAATTCCCTGATATACAGGGTTTATTTAGTTGTCTGAAAATGTAACACGTTTAAAAAAAATACCGCGATAATACCGAAAACCATGATAATTCTGGTCACAATAACCGTGAGGTTAAATTTTCACACCGTGACAACCCTACTCCTATGTGGAACCGTAGCCTCAGTTTCATGTTCTTAGCTGGCAGTAGTGACACCAGGTATAGTCTTCTGCAGCTGGAGTCCATCTGCTTCAAGGTTCAACGTGTGGTTCTGTAGACCGTGGTAGGAACCGGCAGGTTTTTGAACTTCCACAGAGTCAGTCTGACCCGTCTCCACTGAGCTTAACAACACAATTTCTTCTACACAACTTCTATTCAATGGATATTTTTCTCCTTTTCAGATCATTTACAAGTGAAACTCAAAAAATTTGAATATTAAGCAAAAGTACATTCTAGTGATTCAATTTACACTGAGAAACCATCTAAAGGCTCAGGAACCCTCTGCAGGTGTTTGGATTGGTTAGCTGATCAGTGTGACACTAGTCTGGAATACTGAACCTTTTCACAATATTACATTTGTCTGAGATTTTAATTTTGAGTTTTCACAAACCTTAAGTCACAATCACCACAGTTATAACAAATAAAGGCTGAAATATCTGGCTTCCCTCTGTGAGTCGTCTTCACAACATCTAAATACCTAAATGAGTTGCTGACGTGTGATTGGCTAATCAGATTTCTGTGTTAACAAGCAGATGTACAGGTATACCTAATTAAGTGGCTGGTGAGTGACTGTGTTTTCCTAACTGAACACTCACAGTGACGTAGATAAAACAGCGGGTTTTACCTCTGAAGAGTTTGGACTTTGAAGAGAGTCTCTAATGGGGCTGCTGGGAGTTTGGCTCTTCACCATGTCGGTCTTCTCTGTGGGGATGACACCGTGTAGTAAAAACAGAGTTCTGACAGAAAATTAGAAGGCAACAAAAAGATATGTATTGTTGAAATCTTTTAATTAACTTTTCTATGCATTAAATCAGAGCCTGTGGGAACAACTTGCTGCTCTGAAACATAACTGGACTGAGGTCTTTGTTATGGTTTATTCTTGTTTTACCCTCTAATGCCGCTCCAGACTTTGTTGGGTAACTTGATAATGTGTGAAACAACTTCTACTTTCATCTCTGAATAAAAGTGAAGCCACAACAGAATGCGACAGCTGAAGAGGCATTAAATCCCCGTCATCTGGATGTTATTTGCTACACTCTATTGTTGTGGCCTCCCACAAAAAAGTGGTTGTGTTGTTCAGCTGCCCCCAAATTAACGTGAGAATTCAGATCAAAAATATGAGAATGAACCGCTCTGTCCTTTGTCTAATTACCGGTGATGAAACAGAACTTAAATGCAACCTTAAAGTCAAAGCTGCTGTCGGGAGTTTTCCTCTTTCAGGAATTTTGTGTGATTTTTCAGAGATCCATCCTGCCACATAAGATGGACAGGAACGATAATTCAGCCCAGAAATATCTCCATTTGTCCAGAGAAGGTGGGCGGGGTTTTGAAAAACTCATCTAAATGTAGCAGGACGACCATTTCAACCTGTTTCCAGTTAGTGAGCTGATCATCAGCAGAGAGTGCTGCAGGTATTAAGAGACTGACTTTCTGCCATCCATCGATAGTTAGCCATGAATTAACCTGTTACGGGCGTGTCATCCCCGTCTGCTGTCAGAGAAATCTAAAGAATGAAGTTCTCTGAGAGGGGTGATGCTGCAGTCTGCTCGATCTTATGACTTAGCAATGACTTTACTGTCTGTATGCTGATCTGACGGCTCCTCTGAAAGTAGCGGAGGTTTAAAAGGATGCACGTTCTTTTAAACCTCCGCTACGTTCAGAGGAGCCGTCACTTCAGTGTTCCACACCTTTAACGAGTTTCCTTGCTTCTCCCCAGACTGGTTGAAAGCTGAATTACAACTGTACAACGCTGGCGCAGCCTCCAAAAAGTGTAGACCGCAGAGGTGTGGACTCAAGTCACATGACTTGGACTGGAGTCAGACTCGCAGTCTTTTTTTAATAACTTCTGACTTGACTTGATAAAATCTATAAAAACTTACCACTTGACTCGGACTTGAACGCAATGACTTGCGATTTGAATTGACTTGTATGTGCTGACTTGAGCATATTTGATATTTTAGCACAAAAGTGGCAAGGCATGGACAAAAATCATAAATCATTCTTGGTTCTGGGTTTGATCTTGTTCTGCTGAACGCAGCAGCACTTTGTTTACAACCAGTTTCAGGTGCACTTTCTGCTTGTTTGAGCAAATAAATTAAGATTTAAGAAGCTTTATTTCTGGAATTTATTTATTATCGTCATCAATTGAAGTTGGACAGATGACTTGATTATGACTTAAAAATTCAAAGTTAAGGACTTTGACTTGACTTGGACTTCCACATCATTGACTTTGGACTCACGGTTGTCTTTGACTTGGACTTAACTCGAGACTTGACTGGAAAAACTTGTGACTTACTTGTGACTTACAAAGCAGTGACTTGGTCACACCTCTGGTAGACCGTGCCGATGTTCACGCTATGCTTGCGTTGCCTCAAAGACATTACTTTCTTTTACTTCCAGGCTCGGCCATGAAGCCAACAACAAAGCAAACGTCTTCTGTCTTCTTATTCTGCTTTTTAATGACTGTCAGCAAACTGAAACAGCTGACTGTTAGCTTTTACCTGAGCTATGGGAACACCAAACTTTACCCCGACCATTGCTCCACCTCTAACTAAAAACACCATGTTTAGTGCTGTTTCTGGCCAGCAGATGGCCGTATTCGCTGTGATGCTGCTCAACTTTGAAGTTTGAACAAAACAGCTTAAAGGGTTCAAAACTTTTGCTTTAAAGCTTATGTAGTGAAGTAATTGTGGTTTATCATGGACACGGCAGCATACCGAGGTTCTGGGTGGAGGAGCAACAACAGTGGGAGTAAGTCCCTGTTGAGATATCATGCACTGGTATCACCTTCTAATTCAATACACATGAACTTTCTCTACAGATAATATGAATAAAATTGGTTTAATGCAGCAAAAGCTCACAGCTAATAGCTAAATTAGGGGCTGCATGGTGGCGCAGTTGTTAGCACTGTTGCCTCGCAGCACGAAGGTTGCAGGTTCGAAACTCGGCTGCAGCCTTTCTGCGTGGAATTGCGTGTTCTCCCCATGCATGCGTGGGTTTCCTCCGGGTACTCCGGTTCCCCCACAGATCACAACATGCCCTATAGGTTAGAAATTGTAAGTCGCTTTGGATAAAAGCGTCTGCCAAATAAATAAACATAAACATAAATATCCAGACTAATGATATTTTTAATCAGAGAAACATAATATTTCCTGGATTACATCATCAAAAGTAGCAGAAAATCTAAAAAATAAATAAAAGGTCTACTCAGCAAAGTCAGCTTTTGTTAAAACTGACTATTCGTTTAGGTTCGAAAGCTTAATGAAACTGTAAAATACAAAACGTTCAATTACAGGCCCAGAGTGATTCTGGAGACGTCGTTAAGTCAACATATAATTAACCACTTTCTCACTAAAGGAAAAGGTCGGGTCCTGGATCCAAAGGCAAACCGCCCCAATAAACCCAGGGTATCCTTTTTCCCAGCCTCTACAGGAGTGTTTTTTAGTGTTGGTGTAATTAACATCCTAACATGTTACAGCCCACCCTGACCCCTCACATTACACACCTCCACTGAAAACAGATGCTTCACCTGGAAGGCCTTCATTCCTTTAGTCATTCTAAATCCACTCAGAACTTTCTGACTCTAAAAAAACGTATAAGTCAGACTTTGTGAAAGCTGCAGGTTTTTCATTAAATACAATTCAGCTCTTGGTGACGTTTGTGAGTTTTAGTTATCACACAGTTCAAAATGACAAGATGTTCTGAGATGTCGTAAAAGCTACCAGTCTCCAGGTCAGGTGGTCAAAGTCATTAGTGTCGGGTCAGTCCACCGATTTAAAATCAGAGAAGGAAAACGGGCGAGGTCACGGTGAGTTCAGTCGAGGTTGACACAAGTTTTCTGATTAAGTTAAACCCACAACATGGCAGCCCACTCAGACTGGTGGGTTATGGTGGTGCTACATACATGATCAGGAACCAGACCGACCTTTAAGCTTTTCATGATGCTCATGTTGTTGCTGCTTCTGATAGCTGTGGCCTTTGTCTTTGTCTGGGGAGAAGCTCCTGTTCCTGGAGTTGGATCTGGAGCGTGCAGCTGTGGACTGCTGGGCTTTGTTTCTCGGAGGAGAGGGTTCCCGTTTTGTGGCAAAAGACTTTGAGTTTCTGTAGCTTTGGTCCTCCCTACAGAAAATAAATTAATAAAAACATTTCAAATGGCACAATTTGAATGACAATCTGAATCTAATGAATTCAATCACAGTTGAACTGAATTTGAGTTCATTCAAATAAAATGAAATGCAAATAAATCCACTTTGGGCAGAAAGCTCCCTCATTTCATTTGATAATTTTCAGAAAGTTTCAGCACTTTGTCAATCAATAAAAATAATGTGATAAAATCTTAATAATTATAAACTAAAATGGGTTTAAATCATAAAAAACATACTTGTAAATGCAGCCATCTGAGAGATTTAGAAATAAGTGAAGGTACTTACCGGATTCTGGGGCCAGACCTTGGAGGACGGCCTGACCCTTGACCTCTCTTTCGGGCAAAAAGTGCTCTGCCCCGGTTCCTGTGGAGCAATTGTATTAAGAAATGCTCACTTTTATTAGAAGAGAATATAAACATAAATACACCGATTATTATTATCATTACTGAAAATAAAAAAGCCAAGACTTAAATAAATCTCAAAGAGAAATTATCATTTAATTAACTTCTTTAATCTTCTTTCAATTTCTGTCAATGCCTTTTTATGAACCAGTTATTTTAACTTGATTTTTTTAATAGTTCTGGTGATCAGCGTAAGACAGAAGGAAAACGATCAGTTATCTCAGAAGAGGTGATGTGGCCCATCACTATAGATCATTTCTTTACTTTTATTTTAAATCAAGATTCAATTGATTCACATAATTTGGAAAATGGATGTTTGAGCGAGGGAAGGGCGGTCCAGCTGTTTTTCCACTCAGATGGCTCAACGTGGGGCGGTCTAGCTAATAGAGCAGACACTAGTGGGCTTTGTCGCATTGCTTAGCCTGGTACGGCTCCTGGAGAGGGGTGTCTGTGAACGGACACCACATGTGAAAGCAGCAAGTAGTCAGAAACAAGAAACGGTGTTGATGTAAACAGTGTAACTACTGGATTTAGTAGGTTTAAATATATTCATTAATGATATCTAACTCCTGTTTTTAAAGTCTACGTTACATTTTGTACTTTCAACATGAAATCTAGGATCAGGAAATAAATTTAGGTGGTTTTACATTTTAAATTGTACTGGAATTATAAATTATACAATCAAAACCATTTAATGATTATTAGTCTAATAGAAAACCTCTATCCCCATCTAGTGGTCAAAATGCTGAATTGAACCATGAGCAAAGATTTATTTTATTTAGCACTTCTGAAAATAAAAATTACAAGGTCCTTCACAGGAACAAAAAAATTTTTTTTTAATTTAAAAGTTTTCATAAAAAATTGTGTATAGGGAAAAAGTAAAAATGTGATGGAAGAAAATAAATGAATAAGAAAAGGTCACCAAGGCATCCAGAGAAAGACATAATTGGTAGAAACAGCAGCATGAAGAGCAAGAATCAACAGGTCACACAAAATGTATACCTTGAACTTAGTTGATGCCTCAGATCATCTCGGCCATAATACTGTTGAGAGGAGTAAGCTTCCTGTTAGCAACCAACAAAAAAAAAATCACAATTATCCAATTTAAAAGCTACACTGATACCGATCACGGAGTCAGTGGTGTTTTCCTGCATTACTTACATTTCTTGGTGGTGTGTCACTTCTGTAAAAGGCATTATAGTCAGGATGTTCTTCATAGTACTGATAATCATTGGATAAGAAACTGTCTTCTTCATGACACCTTCTTGTATCGTAATTTCTAGGACTAGGATCACTGTAGTGAGGATCGTGATCATATCCTTGCTCATATTCCGCAGCTTGCCATGGCACGGAGGGCTTCTTCTCAACGATGTTTATAACTCGATGAACTGTCACCTGAAATGAAAGTGTGTCCGGATTTTACATTTCAGGGCACTGGTTTCAGAAGGGAAGTGAATTGCTGCTCATGATTTCAAGTTAAACCACAGGAGAAATTGGACATCTACAGTACCCAAAAAGGACACACTGTGTTGAATCTGAGATTTTAACAGTGGATATGAACCATTTATTTTACCAGGATGGAAAGATTACACAACAACTTTGAATACATGATTAAAATTATACACCCCTAGCCATATTTAAAAGTCATTTGGCAAGTTGGCAGAGGAGGAGCTAGGTCAGCGGTAGGGTCATTTTTCCAAGTCAATAAAGAAGACTAATGTCAAGCTGACGGCAAATTATGTTTATTATTTATGTAATGTTCAATGGTGTGGGTAATGAGTAACCTGATGTATTTGGTCCATCTGTTTACATACGCTGATCCAGATAAATGATAAATGACCCGCACTTGTATAGCACCTCTCAGAGTAAGGACTCCAAAGCGCTTTACACTACAGTGCATCACTCCTCCATTCACAAAAACATTCACATGCTGATGGGGATGAGCTACGATGTAGCCACAGCTGCCCCGGGACGCACTGACAGAGGCGGCCAGCCAGTCCATGTCAACTTATCCAAACCTCTTTTCAAATTAAAATCACTGTGTTCCTATTTTAAACCTTTTCTTTAGTAAAAAGATACATATGCTCTATTCTTGTGTGTGGGTGCAGTCAAGTTTTAGGCTTGAGCACAGCTAACGTGTACAATTGTGTACCAACCAGCCAGCAAACAAAGTGCATGTATATATATATATATATATATATATATATATATATATATATATATATATATATATATATATATATATATTAGAGCTGTAGCGAAGCGTCGATGACGTCGACGGTTCGATTCTAAAAATTTGTCGACATCAGATCCGGTAGTCGACGCACCACGCCCACTTGTTGCATCCCCAGGAGTTTGTAAATAAAGGAGGAATCTGCCTGTTTTTCCTCTAGTTTGCCCTCTTCTCCGCCTTCATTAACATCTCTACCAAATACCGAAGACCGGGAATAATGTCTGTCCGCTACTAGATTCCTTTCCTGTTTTGCCCGCCTTTGTCTCCCGGCAATGGA